>NC_090769.1:9005700-9023200 GCF_036898095.1 Palaemon carinicauda | reverse complement strand
ATTTCGCAATTTGTACAGTAAGTCTGCCTTATAACACACGATGTTATTTCGCAATTTGTACAGTAAGTCTGCCTTATAACACACGATGTTTGTAATTTGATTGACATCAGAGTTTGTAAATAAAATGTACTTAAGCCCACTCCAATTGATAGATTTCTAATTTCCAAATTAATTATTTTCTATACACACACGCGTGCACATACACACATGCACACGCACACACACACGTGCACATACACACATGCACACGCACACACACATACCAGATAAAATGAGTATGAGACAAGCAGCAGCATCCTTGAAGATCCTTGAAGATTTACTTGAAAATTGAAAGGTTTGTCCCTTGGAGAGTCAGATGTGAAAAAGAGTAGGCTATATGTATGTGTGTGTATATTAGTAGTTACCTTTGTATCTCGTTGTTGGTCGACTGTGATGGATCGCCGCCAGGTCATAGGAGAGTTAACTCTTGGTGGAACCATCTTTGTACAAGGCGTATTTGGAGAGGTGTAAAATACAGACACACACACACATACACTCATACATAACGTACGTATGGATATATTATAGTCGTGGCTATAGTGGTCTTACTTTAAAATCTCTGGGAAATTATTGATAAAAAAAATCGGTTTTTGTATTAGAAGTAATAACACCTTCAAGAAACGTCCTTTTATATAAACAGGTTTATCAGATATATGCTTATGAAAATTATAACCTTAGATTTAGTTTTAAGTTTTCCCAGTGGTAATTTCGTAATGTAAATGTACGTTCTAATGATATAATTTGATTTGTTGTGTAGGTCCGTATACATAACCAAAATTAAGATTTCTTACTCACCACGTATTGGGCTATCTGTTGAACGTCATTGGCCAAGGAACATGATAAATGAACCAATCAGAGACAAAGGGTGCCGGTGCTGGATGCCAGACACCACCGGATGAAATTGATTGCCGTCCTCCTGTTTGAAGAATTGCCTCCTTTTCGTACTGCCAGAATGTAAGCAGATAGTTAGCTACTTGTTTCTCTCCTGTGTATTTCGGCTGTGTGATAAATCTTTGTTAGCTGTCGTTACTTTGGTTTTGTTATTCGATATTTGATTTTAATTTTTATAGCAGTTTTGCACACATATCCAAGTTGGAAATTTCTTGAAGCAAAAAGAAATAAAGTGTACCGTTTATTATACGTTATTTGACATCATTACAAGAACATTAATTTACACATATAGGCACACCCATATATATATATATATACATATATATATATATATATATATATATATATATATATATATATATATATATATATATATATATATATATATATACACATACATCTACCAAGGCACTTCCCCCACTTCCATATATATATATATATATATATATATATATATATATATATATATATATATATATATATATATATATATATATATAAATGAGTGTGTGTGTAGAAGTTACGACAGTTGACAGACGATGAGCATAAATATGAATAATAGCCACGAAATGATAAGTGAAAAGACATGATTGAAGTTAGTACTTCCGTTTTACTGGTAACGTCCTCAGGCTGACAATGAGAATAAAAATACAAGAATATTACAGGAGAAGGGGATCCTTAATCTGTCTGGTTCCCAGTGATTCCAGTTCAATTTTATTTAAGAAAAAAGATAATATAGAACTGATGGCATTATTTATTTGGGTTGTGACCTGGGGTTCGAGTCCCGCTCAAACTTGTTTGTTCCTTTGGTCGCTGCAACCTCACCGTCCTTGTGAGCTAAGAATGGGGGCTTTTGGGGGAGCCTATAGGTCTATCTGCTGAGTCATCAGCAGCCAATGCCTGGCTCTCCTTGGTCTTAGCTTAGGTGGAGAGGGGCGTTGGGCGCCAATCATATGGTCAGTCTCTAGGACATTATCCTGCTTGATAGGGCAATGTCACTGTCCCTTGCCTCTGCCATTCATGAGCGACCTTTAAAAAGACCTTAATATAGTTACTATCTTTGTCTCCGACCAACCGATTCTATAACTCAGAAAAAACATTAATGAAGCTCACTGCATACGCCCATCTTCGTCTGGTTTCTTCTCACAGATATGCATTTAAAATACTTCATATCACATCAGTGTTATATTCAGAGCTAATCTTAATCAACATGTTTTTCAATGGGAAACTATATCTAAACACTACCTTTATATTTTTTTTTTTCAATAAAGGGTATGACATCTAAAAATACAATTCATGTAATGGTAAACAATGTATGTATACAATTCAGTGCTTCATTTTACTCTAAATGGAAACTATAATTTTTTTTTTTCGTTTAGCCTCTGACTCCAATCAAGTCTTACCACTTTTCCTTTCTTGATTATATTACACACACACACACACACACACACACGCATATATATATATATATATATATATATACACACATGAATATATATGTATATATACATATAGTCTAGTAGGAAGATAGGGTTCCCATGCACCCCCATGATACATTTTTTTAACTTGCATTTTTGGAATCCCTGGGGTGTCTGGAAACAGAATCCCTTTTGTTCCCATTCAAAAAAATGTCCCATGTGGGTCGTTTAGCCGTCTATTTGTCCGCCATCTTGGATTTTTTGAGATGTAAAAGTTAGGGGTAGGGGAAATATAAAGGACCTTTTCGTAAAGAAATAAATTAGTTACAGGTACAAACTAGGTATCATTGGAAAGGGTATGAACAGCACTATCACAAGAACCCATCACTTATTCGGTCATGACATTGATGACGTCATCAGGGGTCAAAAGGTCACGTTAAAGGGGCACTAGTCAAAATTCGGGCCCATCCAATTTGTTAACCATCCTGCACCTAACTGAATAAATATTTTGGATTCTACTTTGCTTCAAAGAAAGTGTACATGAATAGATAGTTTTTAAATCTCAAACAAATTAATTGAATAGAGTGTAACATTATCAACCCTTTCCACAAATAAAACGAAAATATTGAAAAAATTATTTTTTTAAATGAGATTAATGTGAAATTCCAGTTCGACACATCTTTGTTTTCTCTGCCTTTCTGTTATGGTAAAAGGCCTTATATGTTCCAATGAGTCCCGAAATACAGTCCATGTATAATTCCATTGGTATCTTCACTTGGTATTATCAGAATATGCATTACACACATATATATAGATAGAATGTCTGATAATGAGTTCCTATAACACGCAGGCCAAAATTATCATGACTGCCAAAAGTCTCAATGTTCTTATTAATCTAATCTTCATTATCACTGAGTTCTTCTTCATTGTCACTGTCTTAGTCAGCCTGTTCTCCATAATCTTCGTAAGAAACGGCTCCTTCAGTCACATGATTCACCCGGTCGTATGGAAGCTGTGTGTAAGTTAATTCCAGACAGTCTTGATGGTTTGGACTTGGAAATGACAGGCTATCACCGGGGTTGCTATCAGGCCTTTACCAAACATCAGGATCGTTTGAAATGTGTTGTGCTAGACGATGAACCTTCAACAATTCGATCCCCTCGTAAATCATCAACCTCTTCCAAGAACATTTTTCCACCTAGGTGTATTTTCTGTGGAAAGCTTGAGACGAAAGTTTCTGGAAGGACTGAACGTTGTGTCCAGTTTACATCTTTCAAGGGAAAGGAAGCAGCTTGGACTCATATTGAATCCCAAGCCCTAGAAATGGGAGACAATCGTTTACATCGCAAAGTGGCAGGCGTAGATTTATTTGCAAGGGAGGCTCATTTCCATAAATCCTGTCATAGTTCTTTCAAACTGAGACATGTGAATTACTTACGTTATCAAGCCAACAGAAGTACTGAAGACAAGCATGATGAAAAGCATGAAGCTCATCAAAGCTTGCTTGATAAAGTTCTGGATTTTATACGTGAGAGAGTTATTGGCCAGAAGGAGGTCGTGCAACTTGGAACACTCCGCCACCTATACGTCCAAGAACTTGAACGCTGTGGATTTCCAAATCCAGATTTCAGAAGTGATAAGCTGAAGACCCGACTTCAAAGACACGAAATTAATGAGAGCATCGCTTTCACAAAAGTTTTTCCTGGGGACAGGGGATGCATAACCTTCAACCTGGTGTACAGCAAAAGCATCTCTGTTGCGGAAGCAGTGACATATGCATATAGACTTGGTTCTAGAGACAAGTTTGAGGATGTTGCCTTGCACTTGCGCATTGCTGTTCAGAGGATGTTCCATGAGTCAACACCACTTCCTTGGCCTCCAACAGCTGATGAGCTGGATGCCAGAGCATCAGAAGAATACCTTCCAACAGAACTTATGAAGTTCCTGTCGACTCTTCTGGTGGGTGAAGTAGTCGTGGAAAAGTCTGAAAAGTGCTGACGTCTGGTCCTTTCCATAGCTCAGGTGAGATTTAACCACATTTGCTGTACCATCATGATATATAGTTTTACCACATTCTGTAATGAAAATGTAAACCATTTTCTGTCTAATGTCTAGTGGTTTCATTTCCAGGACATCTGCCGTGCTGTGACAAACGGAGAGTGGAAATTACCTAAACACATTCTGCTTCGCAGCACCATACGACACCTGTATAGAAGCAAGCAACTAACCAATATACTCCATAGATTATGTCACAGTGAGTCCTATGACTTTGGCATGGAAGTTGAGACAGCACTGGCAGAAGCCATTGACGATGTTTCCTCTTCGCTCACTCCCCAAATTGCTATTGGTGAGGACAACGAAGTTTTCCATGTTGAGTGGGACAACTTAAACAAAATAACTACAAATGTCCATGGATCAAACGTGGTGAACAGCACTGGAGGGATTATGATACAGGAGGTGAAACCGACAACAAAGATAGAACTCTCCCACTGAAGCAGCGGAATAGGACTCGTTGTTTGGAAGTTGGAACCCCAGCAACATTACCCCCTCTTCATATTTATGGTCGCGTTGGGCCCAAGTTTCCACCAGGAGCAAAGTTCAGTCCACCCATCGCAAACGATAAGTTGTATGCAGAGTGCATCCAAGAGTACCGTTTGTGGTTACTAATGCAAATGGTCACTGGCAATAAACACGGTAAAGAAACGCAACTTGTCCCTGGATTTGGTGGCTTCATCTCAGCTACTGGCAAAAAACCGTCTCGGAAATCGACCATTGACTATTTCAACCCGATCAATCAGCCGTTCACCGAATATTCCGTGATCAGGGTGCTGTTGAAGCGTTCAGAAGATGCTACGCTGGAGGTCCGCCAGAAATATGTTCTTAGCACCTTTGACCTTGGAGGTTGCATGAAAGCACTCCCCCTCATTTGGAAGTTTCCTGAAGAATACAAGAACTATGTGGTAACCCCGGGGCCTTTCCACACAGTGATGAACTATATAGGCATGTTGACAGGTCACAAATGTCTGGGCTCTGGTTACGCTGAAATCCTCCTTGAGGCTGGACTTGTAACCAGTGGCTGTCTTAAGAGTGTGCTAAAAGGGAAGGTATACGCCAAAGCTCTATTCTGTCTGAAGACTGTCAGTGAAGCAATGGAGCGGTTGTTGATAGAGCGCTTCAGTGAAGAGGAGAATGTAGATATCACTAACCCTGTGGCCCTGCTCAGTGCTGTCGAGAACTGCAGTCGTGAGTCTCTTGATCATGCCTTGCATGATCCATCTATTGTCATCATTTTGGACAAGTACCAGGCTTACGAAGACAAGGTTCGTGATGGCCATTTAAGGAAAACTGCCACTTTCTGGCTCAGTGTGATTGATCATACGCGACTTATCAATTCTGTGCGGCAATTGATATGATTATACTCATCTCCTTTCAGAAAACTTGGGGATGAATGGTCGGTAGAGGCAGAAACGATTGATGATATTGAGGCATTCACATGTCTGATGTATGGCTACTCCAGACAGAAATCTATTGACACTGTACGTGGATTCATGTTAAGGAAGATGGTTGGGGAAGATGAGCAACTGACAACAAAATCTAAGATTGACCTCTCCCATTTGCCACCTTGCCGAGACAACCTTATCCCACACATTCGTCGAGTGAACCATTGCCTAGCTATCTACAAGCGAGCAGATATTTCAATCTTCTGGTCTCCAAAGCCATATGATCCTGAACAAGGTTGGGAACAAAATTATGAGGGTGTTCTGGAGCCAGTGTGGTCTTGCAGCCCGGTACTTCCCCCTGCCTTGATAGACTTAGTTCACAAGACTACGGAAGAGATGGAACAGTTTGATAATGACCCTGATGGAGAACAGGCTGACCAAGACAGTGACAATGAAGAACTTCTCAGTGATAATGAAGATTAGATTGATATGAACATTGAGACTTTTGGCAGTCATGATAATATTGCAAGTTAATATATTTTTTGGCCTGCGTGTTATAGGAACTCATTATCAGACATTCTATCTATATATGTGTGTAATGCATATTCTGATAATACCAAGTGAAGATACCAATGGAATTATACATAGACTGTTTTTCTGGATTCATTGGAACATATAAGGCCTTTTACCATAACAGAAGGGCAGAGAAAACAAAGATGTGTCGAACTGGAATTTCACATTAATCTCATTTAAAAAAATAATTTTTTCAATATTTTCGTTTTATTTGTGGAAAGGGTTAATAATGTTACACTCTATTTAATTAATTTGTTTTAGATTTAAAAACTATCTATTCATGTACACTTTCTTTGAAGCAAAGTAGAATCCAAAAAATTTATTCAGCTAGGTGCAGGATGGTTAACAAATTGGATGGGCCCGAATTTTGACTAGTGCCCCTTTAACGTGACCTTTTGACCCCTGATGACGTCATCAATGTCATGACCGAATAAGTGATAGGTTCTTGTGATAGTGCTGTTCATACCCTTTCCAATGATACCTAGTTTGTACCTGTAACTAATTTATTTCTTTACGAAAAGGTCCTTTATATTTCCCCTACCCCTAACTTTTACATCTCAAAAAATCCAAGATGGCGGACAAATAGACGGCTAAACGACCCACATGGGACATTTTTTTGAATGGGAACAAAGGGGATTCTGTTTTCAGACACCCCAGGGATTCCAAAAATGGAAGTTGAAAAAATGTATCATGGGGGTGCATGGGAACCCTATCTTCCTACTAGACTAATATATATACATATATATGTGTGTTTATACACACACACACATATATATATATTTATATATATATATATATATATATATATATATATATATATATATATATATATATATATGTTTATATATATACAGTATATATATATATATATATATATATATATATATATATATATATATATATATATATATATATATATATATATATATATATATATATATATATATATATATATATATTTATTCATATATATATATATATATATATATATATATGTGTGTATATTTATTTATATATACATATATATATATATATATATGTATATACACGCATGTGTCTTTGTGTATATATATGTATGTGTACATAATACCATCTACTATGTAAAAAAAAAGCCTTGGTAGGAATGTCGATGGTAAAATGGCAAAGTAATTTATGATCAATGACGTCTGTGTTATCTAAATTGTTGGTTGTTATCGGGGGCATTAGGACACCAATAGGAACGCGCCGGTTGGCTATTATTGCCCCATATTTTGCCTTGGAGCCTCCATCCCTCCCAATATGAACTTCCCGACCCCCCTGACCCGGGGTCCCGGGCGGGCCCTCCCAAATCCCGTTTCCGCTGGGTATTGCCTGATAATCTCGTTCAAGACGTCGTAAAGAAATCAAACGACGAAGTATTTTCAAAATGCAGAAAAAAAAAACTTTTATCGAGACTCGAATGTTTTCCGATTCGAAGCTAAATTCCTTCGTGTGTTGTATTCAGAATACAATTGTATTTTATTTCTAACTTTAGGAATATATTCAAGAATAAACATATTGAATAAATCCACAATAGGGTTAATTCGTACGAATTTTATTGTACCATAGTTTTCAATTTAAAACTATTTAACGTTAATATATCAGAGAAACATTCTTAAAACCCGTGAGACGTATTTTATTAATTTCCTTGATTTTGAATCAAATTCAGTTAAAAACTTGAGACTAAAACATAAATGTCCTATAACCCACCCAGCATATAGACATTATAACTACTTTTCAACCTACTTGCTCTTCGGGGTTTCTTATTTTACGAATATCTCAGACACTCATTGTCGTAATTTATAGTATTCCTTAAGTCTTTATGACTGTAAAAGGAACGATATTATTGACATCGTTCAGAGAGCGTCTCTGCCTGGTAATGTATTGGACGGAGTTTGAGACCCACGCAAGCTCTATAGATTCTAGTAGTGTCTACGACCTCACTATCCCTGTGAACTATGGGAAACCTTTATCTGTACCCTGACTCATCAGCAGCCATTGCCTGGCCTTCCCCGGTCCTAGTTTGATGGGGAGGAGCTTAGGCGCTGCTCATATGAGTGTTCAATTTAAATGACATTTTCCTGTCTCTATGACATTGTCCTGACTGCAGGAAATTGTCCTGTCTATAGGGCATAGTCCTGTCTTTAGGAAATTGTCCTGTCGCTGGGGCATAGTCCTGTCTGTAGGAAATTGCCTGTCTCTAGGGCATTGTCCTGTCTCTAGGAAATTGTCCTGTCTCTAGGGCATTGTCCTGTCTCTAGGAAATGTTTCTGTCTCTAGGGCATTGTTCTGTCTTTAGGAAATTGTCCTGTCTCTAGGGCATTGTCCTGTCTCTAGGAAATTTTCCTGTCTCTAGGGCATTGTCCTGTCTCTAGGAAATTTTTCTGTCTCTAGGGCATTGTTCTGTCTTTAGGAAATTGTCCTGTCTCTAGGGCATTGTCTTGTCTCTAGGAAATTTTCCTGTCTCCGGGGCATAGTCCTGCTCTAGGAAATTGTCCTGTCTCTAGGAAATTGTCCTGTCTTTAGGAAATTGTCCTGTCTTTAGGAAATTGTCCTGTCGCTAGGGCATAAGTCCTGTCTCTAGGAAATTTTCCCGTCTCTGGGGCATAGTCCTGTCTCTAGGAAATTGTTCTGTCTCTAGGGCACTGTTTTGTCCTTTACCTCTGCCATTGACGAGCGACCTTTATTACTTACTCAACGACTTTGAAAATACGACCTTCAACCCAGGCCGATAGATGACATTTTTGTAAAATATAGGATGTTTACGTAAGTCAAGTCGAAAGCTTTCACTATTATGTATTCTTAAGCAGGACAGGGCAATAACATAAACGCTAGTTTGCGCTTTTTAAGAAGATGAAGTAAAACGCTGACATTCTCGAAACGTACCTCTCCCCCTCCCCTTCCCCTCCCCCCATTCGAAAATACAAGGCCATTCTATAGAGCCCACAGCTTCCGTCTAAACGAACGTAAACAACCGTCTCTGTCATCGTAGACAGAGATGAATCTCGTGCCACCAGGAAGAAAAAAAAAAACAAGGATATAAAAAAGAAAAAAAAAATAGGGCCAACATAAGGAAATATCGCCTCCTGTAAATCACCGAACGACATTCAAACGTAAAGACCTCGTTGACGGGAGCGGTGCCTGAGGTACAATAACTGTATATCACAAATGAACATTAGTTCTTGGAATTGCCCTCAATAACTCACACCCGGAAATCAGACTTGGGAAAGGGGAATTACCCGACTATACATAGGGGAGGAAAGCGAGAGGAAAAGGAGGAGAGAGAGAGAGAGAGAGAGAGAGAGAGAGAGAGAGAGAGAGAGAGAGAGAGAGAGAGAGAGAGTATATTATGGCTTTCAAGCAGACAAAACGTCTGCAGAAGGATAAAAGGCGTGATGGAAGATGGTAGTTGGTTGTCTTAGAAGCAGACGTTCCTCACTTCATTATGTTTTTGGAAGAATGCTTTTGTGTTTCCTTAATGTTTTGTTATGGGATATTACAGAAAACACTTCAGAGCTGAGATTTATCGAGATGGTTCTCCGAATCATCTCAGTGACTTGTTTTATTTTACGTATCTTTTTTATATTTTATATATTTAGTTATATTTTATTTATTTAATTATTTATTGAAAAACAGCAGGAGCCCTGCGGAAGTTCACTCAGTAACTCATTTTGATTTACTTATTTTTTGTTTTTTATTTACCTATTTATTTATTTATTGAAAAAACAGCGGGGGCCTTGCGGAATTTCACCCAGTAGTAACTCATTTTAATTTACTTACTTTTTAATTTTTTAATTATTTATTGAAAGACAGCGGGAGCCCTGCAGAAGTTCACCCAGTAACTCATTTTAATTCACTTATCTTTTGAATTTATTTGTATATTAAAAGACAGCAGGAGCCCTACAGAAGTTCACCCAATAACTCATTTAATTTATTTTTTTTTATTTTGCATTTATTTATTTATTTATTGAAAGACAACGGGAACCTTGCAAAAGTTAGAAAAAAAAGATGAGCATCCAGGAAACAAAACTTGTATGAAGTGATTCTTGAGTCCAATTTTCATTTTGAAAGAAGTTTGTTCTTAATTGTTCCTGGAAATTAAATAGCTGTTGCTCTTGAAGGAAATGTCAGCAGAGTTATTATTATTATTATTATTATTATTATTATTATTATTATTATTATTATTATTATTATTATTATTATTATTAGCTATGCTACACCCCAAATAGGAAAAGCAGGAGGCTATAAGCCCAAGGGTTCCAACAGGGAAAAATGTAAAGAGTGAGATAATAATATATATAAGAGAAAAGATGAATACGAGTCGAGAAGGCTCAACTGTAAGGGAGCGCTTCACAGGTAGTGTTTTTGAACAAGCGAGTGATAGATTTATAAGGGGTTCGACGTACTAATGATGAGAAATCTGTGTAGAAGTCTGAAATGGTTTTTAAGATCAGATTCTTTATTTTTCACGAAAGCGTTATCAACATGGAACCAAATTGACTAAAATTTTGAACTCTCTCTCTCTCTCTCTCTCTCTCTCTCTCTCTCTCTCTCTCTCTCTCTCTCTCTCTCTCTCTCTCTCTCTCTCTCATATGGGAGTGATTTTCTTGTAACTTCTTAGCATCAATTAGATTAAATCCATATCAATGTTCGAAAACAACGGTGAATCAGCTCATATTTACACACATAAGAAATACCTTATTGTTTCTTGCTCTTATAGCCGTGGCTACTCAACCCAGTTAGTATGGGGTTTGGGGGGGACTAGATTAGTTCTCAGAATGGATAAAAAGCCTAAAAAGTAGATTCCCCTCCCCCGTCCATTATACTAAAACCTCTCTCAAGTGACCCGAGTAAGACTAAAGGTTCTGGAGTGTAATCAGCGACGTAGAGTCTCCCTCCAACTTTATTGATTTAACCATTTATTAAAAGACTAAGAACCACATATAACGCGGAAGTCCGTCATTCATAATGAGCGTAAAGAACTGTGTATTCCGGGAGGATTGTTAGGCCATCAGCATTATGGGCCTGCCTAAATTGGATCGTAGACGTTGATACAACATTGGGTAAATATAACGTAGATTACGGTTTTAGGGTTCAGATTCTGACTAATAACATCATTTTCCAGTTGGTTAAGGACAGGTAAATATAATGTAGATTAGGGTTCAGATTCTGACTAATCACACCATTTTCCAGATGGTTAAGGACAAGTAAATATAATGTAGATTAGGGTTCAGATTCTGACTAATCACACCATTTTCCAGATGGTTAAGGACAAGTAAATATAATGTAGATTAGGGTTCAGATTCTGACTAATCACACCATTTTCCAGATGGTTAAGGACAAGTAAATATAATGTAGATTAGGGTTCTGATTCTGACTAATAACATCATTTTCCAGTTGGTTAAGGACAGGTAAATATAATGTAGATTAGGGTTCAGATTCTGACTAATCACACCATTTTCCAGATGGTTAAGGACAAGTAAATATAATGTAGATTAGGGTTCAGATTCTGACTAATAACATCATTTTCCAGTTGGTTAAGGACAGGTAAATATAAAGTAGATTAGGGTTCAGATTCTGACTAATCACACCATTTTCCAGATGGTTAAGGACAAGTAAATATAATGTAGATTAGGGTTCAGATTCTGACTAATAACATCATTTTCCAGTTGGTTAAGGACAGGTAAATATAAAGTAGATTAGGGTTCAGATTCTGACTAATCACACCATTTTCCAGATGGTTAAGGACAAGTAAATATAAAGTAGATTAGGGTTCAGATTCTGACTAATCACACCATTTTCCAGATGGTTAAGGACAAGTAAATATAATGTAGATTAGGGTTCAGATTCTGACTAATAACATCATTTTCCAGTTGGTTAAGGACAGGTAAATATAATGTAGATTAGGGTTCAGATTCTGACTAATCACACCATTTTCCAGATGGTTAAGGACAAGTAAATATAATGTAGATTAGGGTTCAGATTCTGACTAATCACACCATTTTCCAGATGGTTAAGGACAAGTAAATATAATGTAGATTAGGGTTCAGATTCTGACTAATAACATCATTTTCCAGTTGGTTAAGGACAGGTAAATATAAAGTAGATTAGGGTTCAGATTCTGACTAATCACACCATTTTCCAGATGGTTAAGGACAAGTAAATATAAAGTAGATTAGGTTTCAGATTCTAATAACATCATTTTCCAGTTGGTTAAGAACAGGTAAATATAATGTAGATTAGGGTTCAAATTCTGACTAATCACACCATTTTCCAGATGGTTAAGGACAAGTAAATATAAAGTAGATTAGGGTTCAGATTCTAATAACATCATTTTCCAGTTGGTTAAGAACAGGTAAATATAATGTAGATTAGGGTTCAGATTCTGACTAATAACATCATTTTCCAGTTGGTTAAGGACAGGTAAATATAAAGTAGATTAGGGTTCAGATTCTGACTAATCACACCATTTTCCAGATGGTTAAGGACGAGTAAATATAAAGTAGATTAGGTTTCAGATTCTAATAACATCATTTTCCAGTTGGTTAAGAACAGGTAAATATAATGTAGATTAGGGTTCAGATTCTGACTAATCACACCATTTTCCAGATGGTTAAGGACAAGTAAATATAAAGTAGATTAGGGTTCAGATTCTAATAACATCATTTTCCAGTTGGTTAAGAACAGGTAAATATAATGTAGATTAGGGTTCAAATTCTGACTAATAACATCATTTTTCCAGTTGGTTAAGGACTGGTATTAGCCCCCTGCTTTCCTTCATAGCTGTCATTTAAAGCTAACTCGTCTGAATATAATAAAGAAAAAGTATGAGGGAAACATAACATTTGTATTATTATTTGTTTATAGTTCACTCTCGAATGCTGCATAAACATCTGTGGAGTGTTTTTCAGTATTATTTCATATAAGCAAAGAAATATTTAATATTTCAGATAACCTAAGAAATTAATTAAGTTCAACATCTTAGTTCGTTATTAATTTCTATGGTTAGGAAATAGAAGTAAGTACTGTAATTTGATACTTACTGAATTCATAAGCGCAAGAAAATCAGCTTTATTATTATTATTATTATTATTATTATTATTATTATTATTATTATTATTATTATTATTGTTGTTATTTTATTATTATTATTATTATTATTACTATTATTATTATTATTATTATTATCATCATTGATAGTAGTAGTATTAGTAGTAATTTAGTTGTTCGTTAGGAGAATGGTAACGATGATGGTGAACACTTTACATTCACTTCTGCTTCTTACCTTTACTTTAATTATGAATTGGGAATCGTAGGAAAGTTAGAAAAAAAAACTAGGAAATATAACATAAAGACAACAACCCTTTATTTTATATGCTACAAATAATTTCCTATATTGAATGAAAGTATGCTCCAATACGGTCATACAGTTCGCTCCACGTAAAAGAAGAGATTGTTAGATTTAATGTTTGCAAAACTAAGAGGAAATAGTCTCATCGTTCAAATGTATTTTAAAGGGAAGTTGGATATTGGATCAAATTGTATTATAATGAAAGATTTATAAGGAATATATTGTATTTAAAAAAAAAAAAGATATATAAGGAATAAATTTTATTTTAATGAAAGATATATAAGGAATATATTGTATTTAAAAAAAAAAAGATATATAAGGAACAAATTGTATTTTAATGAAAGATATATAAGGAATATATTGTATTTAAAAAAAAAAGATATATAAGGAACAAATTGTATTTTAATGAAAGATATATAAGGAATATATTGTATTAAAAAAAAGATATATAAGGAATAAATTTTATTTTAATGAAAGATATATAAGGAATATATTGTATTTAAAAAAAAAAGATATATAAGGAATAAATTTTATTTTAATGAAAGATATATAAGGAATATATTGTATTTAAAAAAAAAAAAGATATATAAGGAACAAATTGTATTTTAATGAAAGATATATAAGGAATATATTGTATTTAAAAAAAAAAGATATATAAGGAGCAAATTGTATTTTAATGAAAGATTTATAAGGAATATATTGTATTTAAAAAAAAAAGATATATAAGGAACAAATTGTATTTTAATGAAAGATATATAAGGAATATATTGTATTTAAAAAAAAAAAGATATATAAGGAGCAAATTGTATTTTAATGAAAGATATATAAGGAATATATTGTATTTAAAAAAAAAAGATATATAAGGAACAAATTGTATTTTAATGAAAGATATATAAGGAATATATTGTATTTAAAAAAAAAAAGATATATAAGGAACAAATTGTATTTTAATGAAAGATATATAAGGAATATATTGTATTTAAAAAAAAAGATATATAAGGAGCAAATTGTATTTTAATGAAAGATATATAAGGAATATATTGTATTTAAAAAAAAAAGATATATAAGGAACAAATTGTATTTTAATGAAAGATATATAAGGAATATATTGTATTTAAAAAAAAAAGATATATAAGGAACAAATTGTATTTTAATGAAAGATATATAAGGAATATATTGTATTTAAAAAAAAATATATATATAAGGAACAAATTGTATTTTAATGAAAGATATATAAGGAATATATTGTATTTAAAAAAAAAAGATATATAAGGAATAAATTGTATTTTAATGAAAGATATATAAGGAATATATTGTATTTAAAAAAAAAAAGATATATAAGGAACAAATTGTATTTTAATGAAAGATTTATAAGGAATATATTGTATTTAAAAAAAAAAGATATATAAGGAACAAATTGTATTTTAATGAAAGATATATAAGGAATATATTGTATTTAAAAAAAAAGATATATAAGGAACAAATTGTATTTTAATGAAAGATATATAAGGAATATATTGTATTTAAAAAAAAAAAAGATATATAAGGAACAAATTGTATTTTAATGAAAGATATATAAGGAATATATTGTATTAAAAAAAAGATATATAAGGAACAAATTGTATTTTAATGAAAGATATATAAGGAATATATTGTATTTAAAAAAAAAAAAGATATATAAGGAACAAATTGTATTTTAATGAAAGATATATAAGGAATATATTGTATTAAAAAAAAGATATATAAGGAACAAATTGTATTTTAATGAAAGATATATAAGGAATATATTGTATTTAAAAAAATAAAGATATATAAGGAACAAATTGTATTTTAATGAAAGATATATAAGGGATATATTGTATTTAAAAAAAAAAGATATATAAGGAACAAATTGTATTTTAATGAAAGATATATAAGGAATATATTGTATTTAAAAAAAAAAGATATATAAGGAACAAATTGTATTTTAATGAAAGATATATTAGGAATATATTGTATATAAAAAAAAGATATATAAGGAACAAATTGTATTTTAATGAGAGATATATACGGAATATATTGTATTTAAAAAAATATATATATATAAGGAACAAATTGTATTTTAATGAAAGATATATAAGGAATATATTGTATTTAAAAAAAAGATATATAAGGAACAAATTGTATTTTAATGAAAGATATATAAGGAATATATTGTATTTAAAAAAAAAAAGATATATAAGGAACAAATTGTATATTAATAAAAGATATCTAAGGAAATTTGAAGGTGACATGATCGAATTGAGGAAATGCAAATTCATGGAAATAATTATATATCTCGTGCTAACGATGAAATCTAAAGGATTTACAAGCATCATATTATCTCAGGGAGGTTGTGTAATAAGGTAACGGAAATATAACGATGGCCGATGTGGTAACGTCCCCGACTGTTGAACGCCAGACTGGGGTTCGAATCCCGCTCAAACTCTTCAATTCATTTGGTCGCTGCAACCTCACCATCCTAGTGAGCTAAGGATGGAGGGTTTTGGGGGAGCCTATATGTCTATCAGCTGAGTCATCAGCAGTCATTGCCTGTCCCTCCTTGGTCCTAGCTTGGGTGGAGAGGGGCTTGGGCGCTGATCATATATGTATGTGGTCAGTCTCTAGGGCATTGTCCTGCTCGATAGGGACAATGTCACTGGCCCCTGGCCTCTGCCATTCATGAGTGACCTTTAAAACCTTTAAAGAATGACCAGAAATTTCTGACCTCCGCCAAAGGTTAATGGGGTCGTCCATGACCTAAGATCTATCTGTGGTGAAAATTTCGTCAGAATTTGTCTTGCAGTTTTGACGTAATCCTGTCCGCAGACAGACAGACATAGACAAATAAATAAAGAAGTAAACCGACTCGATTTCATAACCTCCATGGCATAGGGAAAAAATATTAGTTGCTGAAAACAAAAATTCTCTAATACTTAAACGCACACACTCACGTACATGATTTTAAAGTCACGCTCTGAATAAAATTTCATCGAACGAAACGTATGAAAAAAGCGGTGAATAAAATATTACCCAAATGTGTAGCATTTGAATCATTTTAATTTGTTGCTTTTATAGTCTGACGTCATTCAAATATGTACAAAGAGCTAAAGTGTTTTTTTTTTTTTTTTTTTTTTTTTTTTTTTTTTTTTTTTTTTGACTCGGCGAAAAACTAAACCTGCCTTCCTTTCTTTCACATTCCCCACATTATCATTCAGATTGTCAGCTGGTCGGGCCCTTGGCTGTACCACGACGTAAAGAAAATAAAAAAGCGAAAAAAAAATGTATTCCAATTTATGCATACACTTTCTACAATAGGAGAGAAAAATGTCGGTCCAAAAACTTTGACTTACAAATAGACCAATTAATAATAAACAATGTTGGCCGAGACTTCCTGCCTTCATTTTTCCTCCTTCGCCATCTCTTTAGGTCTCCCCTACCCAGTCCTCTATCTACCCCTCCCTCTCCCCTCTCTATCTCCCCTCTCCCTCTCTCTCCCCTCTCCCACTCTCTCCACCTTTCTCGACTTTTCATACACATTTTTTTTCTCAACTTTTTTTTTTTTTTTTTTTTTTTTTTTTTTTTTTTTTTTTTGTGACACAATGTGGACTTTGGAAATTTTCACTAGTTGGTCCGAAAACACGAGTCCGTGCTACGTAACTTGCGATAACTTTTCTCATTAGAGCCACCGACTCGACCAAACACATAGCTCTCTTACTTATAGCTTCTTCTCTTCTTCCTCTTTCTTCATC
>NC_090769.1:8945944-9005200 GCF_036898095.1 Palaemon carinicauda | reverse complement strand
AGTTTATTTTTACTTACCTCAATCATCTTTATAAATCTGTGTCTGTTCTTTCCATAGATATCCTGGAATACGCATTACTGGAAATATAGATAAAAAAATAAAATGAAAATAGTACCTCTATTCCGACTCTCTAGAAATGTGAACAAACAACAAATTCAAGAGTGTATTGAGGTAGGGGGTGGTCCCCCCCCCCCCTGTGTCTAACTTTTGCCGGTAATGAAGAAGGTCGTTTTTGTTGAGATAAGTGAGCCTCGAACTATCGGCCCCCGGCTGTGGTAAAGACGAAAGGAGGGGCGTGAGAGAGGGGGTAGAGAAAGGAGGGGGGAGCACAGTGAGGGGGATGGAGGATGGAGAAAGAATAGGAGGAGGAGGAGAAGGAGGGGCATGGGAGAGGGGAGAGAGAAAGGAGGGGAGCACAGTGAGGAGGATAGAGAGAGAATGGAGGAGGAGGAGGAGGTGGAGGAGACGAAAGGAGGGGCATGGGAGAGGGTAGAAAGAAAGGGGGAGCTCAGTGAAGGGGATGGAGAAAGAATGGGAGGAGGAGGAGGAGGTGGAGGAGACGAAAGGAGGGAGCACAGTGAGGGGGATGGAGAAAGAATGGGAGGGGGAGGAGGAGACGAAAGGAGGGACATGGTAGAGGGGAGAAAAAAGGGAGGGGCATGGGGGAGGGGAGAGAGAAAGGAGGAGAGCATAGTAAGGGGGATGGAGAAAGAATGGGAGAAGGAGGAGATGAAAGGAGGGGCATGGGAGAGGGGAGCACAGTTAGGAGGAGGAGGAGGAGACGAAATGAGGGGCATGGGGAAAGGAAGGGACCTCAGTGAGGGGTATGGAGAAAGAATTGGAGGAGGAGGAGTCGAAAGGAGGGGCATAGGAGAAGGGAGAGAGAATGTAGGGAAGGAAAGTGAGGGTGATGGAGAAAGAATGGGAGGAGGAGGAGGGGAGGAGGGGCATGGGAGAGGGGAGCTCAGTGAAGGGGATGGAGAAAGAATGGTAGGAGGAGGAGGAGGAGGAGGAGGAGGATACGAAAGGAGGGGCATGGGAGAAGGGAGAGAGAAAGTAGGGGAGGAAAGTGAGGGTGATGGAGAAAGAATGGGGGGAGGAGGAGGAGGAGGGGATAGAGAAAGGAGGGGAGTACAATGAGGGTGATGGAGAAAGAATAGGAGGAAGAGGAGGGGAGGAGGAGACGAGAGGAGGGCCATGGGAGAGGGGAGCTCAGTGAAGGGGATGGAGAAAGAATGGGAGGAGGAGACGAAAGGAGGGACATGGGAGAGGGCAGAGAGAAAGGAGGGGAGCACAGTGAGGGGGATGGAGAAAGAATGGGAGGAGGAGGAGGAGGAGGAGGGAAAAGAGTCCGGCTGGGTCTGAGGCTGAGGCCATGGGTGTTTCAACTTTCGGGCGTCTTTTATTTGAGATTTATGAGGGTCGGGGCCAACAGCCATTGTGATGGGGGCTCTCTGATACCAACTTGACTCACGCACTAAACTTCCAAAGATTTCGGCTTTTATTTCGCCTCGCATTTGTGAATTGCCCAATGGAAGGATTTCATTCGCGCTCTGATAAAAGACGTATATACAGGCCTCGGGAGATAGAGCCTCGGGACTTTTTATGTGCTTGCGTGTAGGCTTGTGCTTTGGAGGAGGAGTTTCGGCCATCATTCAATTCCTGGAAACGTTAGCATTTTACTTTTTCTTCCTTCGTAAAAAAGGTAATTGTTTGGGAAGAGAAAATTAAACAATATATGTTCTGTTGCTTTCGTTTCATATGGCTGTGGTAATCATATTTTTTGTTTACGTTTTGTCTTTCATCATACTTTTTCATTAAAGTCTCGAGATACGTAAGAAGTTATTATTATAGATTTCCGTTTGCTAAATTAACTTGATCTTTAAAAGCTGTTCAGACTCATAATTTTCTTTATGAAAACGTTGGCGGAAAACTGTTCCTTCTCAAGGAAAGATTAATGGCTAGCTCTCTTTGCATGCGTTAACCATCTAGACTCGCATGGCTTCCCAAACCTTTTGCCCTTATTGTATCCTTAAGAATGAAAAATGGGAACAATGAAATTGATATTGTGATGGAATTTTATTATGGAATCTCAATGCAGATTACATCATGTATTGCGCAGTACTGCTTATTCTCTCTGATCCCGGTTTTGGTGATCGATGTGGTAACGTCCCTGACTGGTGAACGCCAAACTGGTGTTCGAGGCCCGCTCAAACTCGTAAGTTCCTTTGGTCGCCACAACCTCATCATACTTGTGAGCTAAGGATGGGGGGGGGGGTTTGGGGGAGCCTATAGGTCTATCTGCTGAGTCATCAGCAACCATTGCCTGGCCCTCCTTGGTCCTAGCTTGGGTGGAGAGGAGGCTTGGGAGCTGATCATATGTAACGTGGTCAGTCTCTAGGGCATTGTCCTGCTTGATAGGATAATGTCACTGCCCCTTGCCTCTGCCATTAATAAGCGTCCTTTAAATCTCTAAACCCCCTGAAGAGTAGAAATGTACCACTGGGGGTACAAGTACCCCAGATTGGGAACCCCTTGATCTAGGGTAGATATGCAAATAAGGTTTGTATGGTGTTCTTTGTTTGCCATCATTTCTAAGTTTAAAATTATTTGTGGGATAAGAACGTATCCTTTGACCTTTGATTGGAGTTATTTTCTCTATTTTTCTCCATTTTACGAAGGAAGTGGAAACAGAAATGTAATAATAAATTGAGTATCACGGAATTCCAGACACCTGATGTTTTCCTGGAGCAACAGATGATTGTTTTAATCCCCTTCATTGGCTTAGAATTTTCAATGAAATCCAAATTATCGCTTAGGGAACCAAGGCCAGCTATTGTAAAATCTACTTGTAAATTTATGATTTTGATAATTTCGTTGTGGGTCCATTTTATTTCTCGGCGTTTTTAGCCGATCCATAAATTTGGGTCAATATTCCATTACCAGAAATTCAAAGAAAAAGCAGTTAAATCATTATTTTTATGCCTACCTTATTTGTAAACTTAACCCATTTCTATATACTTGTTTGCCTACCTAGATTTTTTTCTTAAGATGTCCCCAAAGCAAATAAAATAGGCAAAAAAAATATTAATCACTTGCTGAGCTTATACACTGTTAAAGATTTGCAATAAAAAACGGTAAATGTCTGGCAACATTTATTCCATTATTTTTACCGTTTGAAAAACGGATATATTGACTTGAAAGAGTGATATTACGGTCACCAACCCGTAGAAAAATGATAACAAAGTAAGGTAAAATTACGGTCGCCTTTATTTTACTGAAATACGGTCGGGAACTACATATTATTACTAAGAATTCTGATGAAAATTACGGTTTTTCTAACAGTGTATGCTTATCTATATTTTAATTGTTATATCTAATCCCGCTGTATTTACATGTTTTTCCCCTCTGAAAACACTATTGAAAAAGGGGGTCTTCAATCGAAGCCTCAATAACTACTTTTAATTACAGTTTTATAAAATGTAAATTGTAACTTTCGTTTCCGCAAGGTTAGCCAGTTTTCCCTAATTATTGTCTTTATTTAACCAATTTTTCCATATCTGAAATCTGAGATATATTTAACCAGTATTTTTAGAATTTTTTTATACCCTAATTGTCGAAGGCTATACGTAGTTAACCATTCTTTTCTTAATTTCATAATTTGTGTGTGTATGTTTGTAAGTGTGTGTGTGTATGTTTGTGAGTATGTGTGTGTTCGCACGCACATCGCCATGTTGGAATGGTAAAGAATTGTATAAATTTTTAAACTGATTCGTGAAGATATTTGAAAATATTTATTTTTTTACATACATTCTTGTACAGTAAATTAACTTCCACGCCCTAAATAAGGAGAAATTCAAATAAATCCCCCCTCACCCCCCACTCACCCCTCCCCCACTAAAAAAAAAAAAAAAAAAAAAAAAAAAAAAAAAAAAAAAAAAACTACCGTGATTTCCATTTGAAAAAACATGCAAATATCGGCCGAAGATTTCAGGCGGCGACAGCAGCGGCTCTTTGCAAGCGGACGACCAAATTTACTTCCCACTGGAATAAACAATGTCCCGCAATTTCCATACATGAATATGGCTTCATCAAAAGGGCTTATTGCCTTTACCAGCCAACTCGCCGAAAGGAAATTGCTAAAACAGCTCTCTACTCCCTATTAGCTTTCTCTTTTTTTTCACTTTTCTAACTCGTTTTCTCTTTTTTTCATAATGTCTTTCGTAGCATTTAGGGAAATCGGTGATGTACAGTTGGCTTCATTAATTCCGGTACACTGTTGTCTCCCAAGTCTCCCGTGAAGTGTACCAGAATTCATGAGGTTTACTTTTTTCTCACTTTTCTACTTCGTTTTCTCTCTCTTTTTTTTTATAATGTCTTTCCTAGCATTTAGGGAATTCGGTGGGTGTACAGTTGGCTTCATTAATTCCGGTACACTGTTGCCTCCTTAGTCTCCCGTGAAGTGTACCGGAATTAATGAGGCCAACTGTACCTTCACGAAGGTCAGTGCGTCTCTATTTTTCATGTTATTTTTTGACCTTTGAAATTATTTTATGTTTTCTGCTTTTTGTGAGAATTAAAAATGTCAACTAAAAGTGTGTTAAACATGTATAAAAATATTTTCATAAAATAATTTAGATATTTATCCATCATAGACTCGTTTCTGCTCAACCAAATATTAAGGTCACTCAAGAATTTGACATTTATGATATGATTATTCTTTACTTGAAGGATGGACCTTCATTATATTTCTTTTACGACATTTTTGAATTTATATTATTAACTTTCAAACACCAATTAATCGATTTTATAATGGAGTGATTGACTTATAATATAATTATTCTTTACTTGACGGATGGACCTTCATTATATTTCTGTACGACATTTTTTAATTTAAATTATTTCTTTTCAAACACAAATAAATCGATTTCATAATGAAGTGATTGACTTATAATTATTCTTTACTTGACGGATGGTCCTTCATTATATTTCTTTACGACATTCTTAAATTTAAATTATTTCCTTTCAAACTCCAATTAAACGATTTTATAAAGGAGTGATTGTAATTACTGCAGATAGGAAATTGTATTCCTAACATTATCATTCGATGAGCTCAAAGAGAAATCGATTTATTTCACTCATAACAAAGACACGTTTATCTGACAATGCGATCGTCAGCCATACTTCTTTCTCCCCCTTTTCCGTAGAATCCCATACAGTTCCAGTCTCCCCCCCCCCTCCCCCCTCCCCTTTTGTGCTACCTCTCCATGTCATCAAGTTGTCCACACAAAACAAATTTGCCACAAAATATGAAATCATGTTGTGTGGGGGGCCCTTGGGCGACTGTGCCTTGCCGCCGGGGTCCGCTAGGTAAGTGAATTACACGAACTCTCTTGGGGAGCTGGGAAAGTCAGGGCTTCTTGCCCAATTCCCCCGGCACAATCTCTCTCTCTCTCTCTCTCTCTCTCTCTCTCTCTCTCTCTCTCTCTCTCTCTCTCTCTCTCTCTCTCTCTGTTCGATGCATCATTCTTGTCTCTGTCATTTCAGAAGATGTGATTGAAAATGTTTGATATATATTTTAAACTATTTAATTCAGTAAATATTCTCTCTCTCTCTCTCTCTCTCTCTCTCTCTCTCTCTCTCTCTCTCTCTCTCTCTCTCTCTCTCGATGCATCATTCTTGTCTCTGTCATTTCAGAGGGCGTGATTGTAAATATGTTGTTCGATATATATTTTACGAATTTTTAAGTCAGCAAATATTTTTTTATCTCTCTCTCTCTCTCTCTCTCTCTCTCTCTCTCTCTCTCTCTCTCTCTCTCTCTCTCTCTCTCTCTGTTCGATGCATCATTCTTTTCTCTGTCATTTCAGAAGATGTGATTGGAAATATGTTGTTCGATAAATATTTTACGAATTTTTAAGTCAGTAAACATATCTCTCTCTCTCTCTCCTCTCTCTCTCTCCTCTCTCTCTCTCTCTCTCTCTCTCTCTCTCTCTCTCTCTCTTTCTCTCTCTCTCTCTGTCCGATGCATCATCCTTTTTTCTGTCATTTCAGATGTAATTGAAAATATGTTCGATTGATATTTTACGAATTCTTAAGTCAGTAAATACTCTCTCTCTCTCTCTCTCTCTCTCTCTCTCTCTCTCTCTCTCTCTCTCTCTCTCTCTCTCTCTCTCTCTCTCTGTTCGATGCATCATTTTTGTCTCTGTCATTTCAGACGCTGTGATTGAAAATATGTTCGATTGATGTTTTACGAGTCAGAAGATGCGACTGAAAATATGTTGTTCGATAGATATTTTACGAATTTTTAAGTCGGTAGATACTCTCTCTCTCTCTCTCTCTCTCTCTCTCTCTCTCTCTCTCTCTCTCTCTCTCTCTCTCTCTCTCTCTCTCTCTCAATAAGTTCGGTGCATCATTCTTGTCTCTGTCATTTCAAAAGGCGTGGTTGAAAATATGTTGTTTCGATAGCTATTTTACGAGTTTTCATATCACTAAATACTCTCTCTCTCTCTCTCTCTCTCTCTCTCTCTCTCTCCTCTCTCTCTCTCCTCTCTCTCTCTCTCTCTCTCAATAAGTTCGGTGCATCATTCTTGTCTCTGTCATTTCAAAAGGCGTGTTTGAAAATATGTTGTTTCGATAGCTATTTTGCGATTTTTCATATCACTAAATATCTCTCTCTCTCTCTCTCTCTCTCTCTCTCTCTCTCTCTCTCTCTCTCTCTCTCTCTCTCTCTCTCTCTCTCAATAAGTTCGATACATCAACATTTGCCATGCCGTGTCTGAAGAGACAACGGAAAATTTCTCGCGCTATTGTATGAATGGCGAATAGTCATGGCAAATACTCATACCATTAGCGAATTCTTTCGGCAAATGTTCGAGTTGCGACTCAGCTGGAAGAGTGTTATGTGTTCGCATTTATGACAGACATTCGCGTGAATTTTTGCATTAGGCTTTCCCAGTCAGGGTTAAAAGGGTTAACCCTGTTCCCAGTAAGGAAGGTAGACCTTGGAATGTTTCATCTGTGTAGTAGTAGTAGTAGTAGTAGTAGTAGTAGTAGTAGTAGTAGAAGTAGTAGTACTTGCTAAGCTATAGCCCTAGTTGGGAAAATAGGATGCTATATGCCCAAGAGCCCAAACAGGGAAAATAGCTCAGTGATAAAAGCAAATAATGAAATATACTACAAGAGAAGTTTAAGAATGATAACATTAGAATATATAAACTATAAAAAGACCTTGGCATGTTTTATCCGTGTAGTAGTAGTAGTAGTAGTGGTAGTAGTAGTAGTAGTAGTAGTAGTAGTAGTACTTGCTAAGCTATAGCCCTAGTTGGGAAAATAGGATGCTATAAGCCCAAGAGCCCAAACAGGGAAAATAGCTCAGTGAGAAAAGCAAATAATGAAATATACTACAAGAGAAGTTTAAGAATAATAACATTAGAATATATAAACTATAAAAACTTCAAAATAACAAGAGGAAGAGAAATAGGATAGAAAAGTGTGTTCAAGTGCACCCTCAAGCAAGAGAACTCTACCCCAAGACAGTGGAAGACAGTGATAATAATAATAATAATAATAATAATAATAATAATAATAATAATGATGATGATGATAATAGTAAATGTGAATAGTATAGTGTGGCGCTATGAAATTTTCCCTGTTTAAATAGAATATTCATAGAATTGCGAGTGATATTATGGAATATACTGTTGATAATAATAATTATAATAATATCAAGTATAGTAATAATAATTATAATAATGGGAAGGCAGTGTCCAAAAATGAAGAGACCCACCATCATTTTATTAACTAGATCACTTTATATTATCTTTCCGACATTGTCCTGGCTATTTTGTTAAGTGGTGGCATAACTTGAAGATTCCGATGTGGTTCAAAATTTACCAGCATGATGAATAATTTCAATGATATTAAGAAAAAAAAGTCACAGAAAAAGAAGGAATAGTGTTTTTTAAGAAAGAATTATACAATTTATCTATGATCTGTGTCCTAGGTTTGAGGTAAAAAAATAAATTTCCTAGCCAATATGGGCAAATCTTATGTATTTATAATAAGCCAAGAATATTTTCAATCTCAGGTTATTAACCAACTCCATCTAGCTATTATTATTATCATTATTATTATTATTATTATTATTATTATTATTATTATTATTATTATTATTATTATTACTTGCTAAGCTACAACCCTAGTTGTAAAAGCAGGATGCTATAAGCCCAGGGGCTCCAACAGGAAAAAACCCAGTGAGGAAAGGAAACGAGGAAAAGTAAAATATTTTAAGAACAGTAACAACATTAAAATAAATATATCCTATATAAACTGTAAAAACTTTAACAAAACAAGAGGAAGAGAAATTAGATAGAATAGTGTGCCCGATTGTACTCTCAAGCAAGAGAACCCCAGACAGTGGAAGACCAAGACTAGAGAACAATGGTTAGATTTTGGAGTGTCCTTTTCCTAGAAGAGCTGCTTACCATAGCTAGATAGTCTCTTCTACCCTCATCAAGAGGAAAGTAGCCACTGGACAATTACAGTGCAGTAGTTAACCCCTTGGGTGAAGAGGAATTGTCGAAACGTTAGTCATTGTCCCTGTAGTAAAGTGTTTTACTCAACTAAAAATCTCTTATTCAAGTATAACAAATTTGTTCAGTTCCAAAAAGGAAATAGTTGCATTTCAACTTCAATGGCATGTTATGTTTAGATTTTAACTTAACGAAGCAAGTGTTGTTCAGCTTCAACCTGTAAATGTTTACGTTCTTAACTTCAAGTAGCTGTTGCTTATATACCATCTTCAAGTAGCAATTATTTACATACTATCTTCAGGATAGCAATTGTTTACATTGCATATTCAAATAAATGTTTACATGTTATCTTCAAGTAGCATTTTTTTTTACATTGTATCTTCAAGTAACAAATGTTTACGTTGTATCTTTAAGTAGCAATGGTTTACATACTATCTCTAAGTAGCAATGTTTTAAATTTCATCTTCAAGTAGCAATTTTTTTTCAAGTAGCAATGGATACTATCTTCATGTAGCAATTGTTTATATTTAATCTTTAAGTAGAATATGTTTACATTTTATCTTCAAGGAGTAATAGTTTATATACTATCTGCAATTGGCAATTGTTTAAATTTCATCGTTAAGTAGCAAATGTTCACATTTTATCTTCAAATAGTAAATGCTTATTTTTTTTCTTCAAGTAGCAATTATTTACATCGAATCCTCAAGTAGTAAATGTTTACATTTTATCTGCAAAGAGTAAATGTTTACATTATTCTTCAAGTAGCAAATGTTTACATTGCATCCTCAAGTAGCAAACTTTACATTCTATCTTCAAGTAGTAAATTGTTATATTATTCTTCAAGTAGCAATTGTTTACATTGTATCTTCAAGTAGCAAATGTTTACATTTTATCTTCAAGTAGTAAATGTTTACTTCATTCTTCAAGTAGAAATTGTTTACATTGTATCTTCAAGTACAGATGTCTATATTTTATCTTCAAGTAGTAAATGTTTACATTATTCTTCAAGTAGCCATTGTTTACATTGCACCCTCAAGTATAATTGTTTACATTTTATCTTTAAGTAGAAAATTTTCACGAGTCGCCCGCGGGAACCACCCTTTAAAGAAGGGGGGCGGTGTTGTTTTCCCGAATCCCTCCCTTAGATAGCCTTGATTTCAAAGGGCGTAGGTTAGGTGGATTTTTCCTCTAAGGCCTAAGGTATGACAAGATTTCAGAGGTCTTATCACCCAAACTTCAGGCTTATATATTTACTTCAACAATAGGGATAATAAAAAATGGATTTCCGTCATAAAGTGAGGTAGTGAGCAAGAAGTAAAAATGATTATTTGATGAATCATGAAGCCTTTTAACAGTTATAAAAACTGATGAATGTTTGTTGTTATACAAGAATCTGTATTGGAGACTAGACATGCACATATAAACGCCCATATGTAAGATTGCATTCCATACATATTATATATATATAATATATATATATATGTATATATATATATATATATATATATATATGTGTGTGTGTGTATATATATATATATATATATATATATATATATATATATATATATATATATATATATATATAACAATTGTAATAGTCTCAATAACCTCCTGGTTCCACGATTTCTCCAATAGTTTTGCGTACGCTTATTACTATAGATTTAAATGCAAAATTAATGATGAAGCCGTTCATTTGATGGAACTCAAAACTACTCGCAATAGATTAGAGTGGGGTTTGGTATCTCATGCAGGGAGATATTGGTTTTCGTCCGCCTTGTCTTTAGGTACTTATTCGTAAAAAAAAAAAAAAAAAAAAAAAAAAAAAAAAAAAAAAAAAAAAAATTGGGAATTTTTATGCGAAAATTGTGCCAGAGGTTGTAATGCTTTTAGATCTTATGCCTGGCAACAACTGACTATACTTCGGAAGAGAAAAGAATGTAAAACACATTAATGGAGGAACCTTTTTGGAAGCTGAATTAGTCAGTCGTATTTTAAAAGTTCGAGGCTGAACCATGCATCGTTATCTTAGATTTTGATAGCCTAATGCGAAGCTTACTTTTACAAAGACATCCTGGCTAATCGTTAACCTATGGAATTAGTTTGGATCAAAACCCCTAACCTTTTCTGGAGAATAAAAATCTAGTGTTCATACGGACCTGATGTTCGCTCTGTGGGTCCCAATACGGTTTTCCGCCTATTAACTTTCTGTTTGCGTATAGGCTGAGCATATTTCTACGTATTTGAGGATGATTAAAAACCAAAAATAGGTATATCTCTTTTTACATTATAAAACCTCAATCAGTAGATATCTATCTAATAATACTTTTATCACTGTTTTCGTTCTCTTCTTTGGAGGCCAGTGGTCTTATTATTACTTTTATCTCTGTTTTCTGTTTTCTTTTCCTTTGGAGGTCAGTCATCTTATTAATACTTTTATCTCTGTTTTCTGTTCTCTTCTTTGGAGGCCAGTGGTCTTATTATTACTTTTATCTCTGTTTTCTGTTTTCTTTTCCTTTGGAGGTCAGTGGTCTCATTATTACTTTTATCTCTGTTTTCGTTCTCTTCTTTATAAGTCACTGGTCTTATTATTACCTTTATCTCTGTTTTCGTTCTCTTCTTTATAGGTCACTGGTCATATTATTACTTTTGTCTCTGTTTTCTGTTCTTTTTTCCTTTGGATGTCAGTGATCATGTAGACTCCTTTCATATGACTTCTCACTCAATTTACATTATTGATAATTTAGTCAAATGCTAGTCTTAGCTGGCTAAAATAACTTTTAAGAACAAAAAGGATCGAAAGCGAAATTTTCTAATATTTACTTTCAAGTAATAATATTGAAACGAAATGAAAAAAATACATATGTATGCAGGAAATTCGAGAACTTGAAATTAGAAGGCTCAAGTGCTCTCTCTTCCGTAGGCTTTATTTCCCATAGACTTTTTTTCCTTCTAAAACTTCTGATCACCTCATTCTTGAAGCTCATTGAAGAGAGAGAGAGTGGGGGTAGGGGGTGATGGGTAAGGGGAGTCATTCTCTCTCTTTCTCTCCATCCTAAGACCTTCTCAATCCATCTTGCCTCTCCATCCCTCTCCCCCATCAATCTACTCCCACCATCATCAGGGGTAATCTTTATCCACACAAACATCCATCTTGCTCAGTGATTACAATCATTCGAGCTTTTTCATTCTCTTGCGCTTGTCTTTGTTACTCTGTTTTATTGAAGTCCATACGTCGTTTCCTCTATTCCAAAGGAAGGAAGGGGCATGTTGGAGGAGGAATTAGTTGCAGAATTGGAATTCTTTCGAAATAAATGCTACATTCTGAAGTTTGTTTGCAAGCATCCTTTTCTTACATCTACTTTTACTGTAATGCAATTATATGTAAGTGTAAACAAATTAACACCTTCCCTAAAGCAACTTAGAAATTTAATCAGTTACAACCAGATTACTAATGAAATTCGCTGTTCATTTCAAAACATATATCAAAGACAGTATAATAACTTTGTTTTAAATAACACTTCCTTTACAAAGGGGACTATGTAATGTATATCCAGGTCATCCAGTCATTAAGTCACTGTACATTTGGATCATATTTCCAAATCTTCTGCTATTTCTGTATACCCAGCTGTTCTTTTTATCGGTTTCCTTCCCTTGTTTCCTGTATTCATAGGTTTGAAATGCTCCTTTGTATTCAGCATCCCCCATAGGAAGATTAGGACAAGAAAACTTCACTTTCACGGTGTTAAGATTTTGCTTTGGCGTGCTGACTTGGCCCTATAATGCTGCCGGTATCAACAAGGGGATCAAGTCCTCCTGATCCCGTAAGAAATATGAGACAGTTGGGATAAAAGGTTCAGCCGCCTGTTGATCGGGTTCCGCAGCCCAGAAGCCCACTTGAGGAGTATTGGATCCTCCTTGATGAGATGCGATGCGATTATATCAGATTGGGTGGATGATGGGTCTCTCGTTTATTGCTGGAAGATGATGTTATTTTTGTTTACAATTGCGTCTGTTTAGCTCTTTGTGCAGCTTGATTAATACCTTAATAGTTATTGCTTTCCCTTTTCTTACGGTATATCTAAAACTGACGAAAATTATTGTACTCACTCACCAAGCAATAGAGTGGACAAAAGATCAATCATCAGTCGTTATTCATTTGCTCCTTTATTTATTTATCTGTTTATTTGTTAATTTGTAGTTTGTCCTCATTTCCATGTTTATTTATTTGTAGGTTTTATAAAGAATAAACAAAAGCTACTCTGTCGTCTCACCCAATCAGAATAGATTAATTCAAAGGATCATTCACTTTTTTTTTTTATCTTTTTACCTTAATAAAATAAATCTATTTCTGATCTTCTTGGTGTGTTTACAGTAGCTGTTATGCGTCGCACAATTATGAAGATGTACAACTATGTTCTTGAGTTCTAGCATAATTACTGGGTTAATGGGGCTTTCATATTTGTGGTTTTTAGGTTTTTAGATTTCTTCTGATTTTCTTTTGTATAAGGATAACTGCTTCTCTGTACTGATTCTGAAACAGATATCGGTATGAGAATTTAGGTTCCTACTTCTTTTATGACCTGTGTGCCGTGGTTTAAAAAAGGAGAGAGAGAGAGAGAGAGAGAGAGAGAGAGAGAGAGAGAGAGAGAGAGAGAGAGCGCATCCGTTTTATTGTAAAATTTTATTTCCATATTCGTGCCATAATGGCGTAGGTATATGGTGATTTTATCGCCCACTTTTGGAAGCCACAATTAACCAATGTGTTTACATGGCTAAGTGGTACAGCACTTAATTCACATTTGATAAGTAATAACTGCTTCCAGCCACCAGTTATTCAAGCTTTAGATGTGTAATAGCATCTGGATGGCCAAGGTAAGAAGCATGGAGTTAACAAACTCACCCCTAAAGACTTACTTTACTTTACTTTGCTTTACTTTGATGGCTGCTTTTCCGGTCCCATATAACAGGAAAACCCCACTCTCTACAGGACCTCCACTGTCGTTTTACCTTGTTCGTTCAAAGTATTTAACGTTTCATATCGCGTATTGTTCAATTACTGTTTAATCGTTACTATTATATGACTTTTGAAATAAGAAAGTCTTCAGTTTCCTCTTGAAGGCTTTAATGTCTTCAATCATTCGAATGTTTAGTGGGAGCTTATAATATATTCTCGGGGCCTCATATTCAAAGGCTCTGGAGCCTAAAATAGACATAAATCAGTAGGCTATACCCTTCTGGTGTCACCCCTTCAAAGGGGTTAAATTATTCTTTTGCAAAAAGTAATTGCTTCCTATTTTTATGCTTACTTCCACCACAGCTGTTCTTTTTTTTTTTTTTTTTTTTTTTTTTCCCAAATGTGTATTTTCGAAGAGGGTGACCTTTATTTTAGGGACGTAAGGTCGATGTAATCTATTAATCAATTTTGTTGGCGATTTTACATACACCGTTAGTGGTCTTTTAAATTCGTTTCAATTTACTTCTTCTTCTTCTTCTTCTGCTTCTTCTTCTTCTTCTTCTTCTTAAGTGGTTTTGTCGTCTATATAAGGTTATATTTATCCTCAGGTTAAACGTAAAAAAAAAATTAATTTTATTCTTTTCTTTTTCCCTTTTCCCTTTCATAGTCATGACTTTTGCTACTTATTCTTACTTTTTTTCTTTTGCTTACTGTTTTTTCACCTCGGCGGATAATCCTTCTCTTCATATAATATCAATTTCACGGACCTCCTTGTTCATTTTCTTCTTTTTTTCTTCCTTCAGTTATTCTATTTCTTAACCACCGCTTCTTCCAATATTACATTTTATTTTTTTCCTTTTTCCTCATTTTTTTACTATTTCTGGCTTGTCAACCTTTTCATTTTATCCTTTTCTTCCTTTCCGCTTTGTTTCCTTTCCACTTTTTTTCTGCATTCCCAGTCTAGTTTGCTCATCCTTCTGCTTTCTCTATTTAGAGAGTTTTTGTTTCCTTTCAATTCTCAAATCATTAAGCACTTTCTTCCTCTTCAATTCTTTCCTTATTTCATTCCCAATTCTCACTCTCACCCCAAGTCATCCTTGTCTTTCTCTTCCTTCAAATAGTATTGCTTCTTCCTTCTTCCACGTGTTTTAACTCTACATCTTAGAATTAGTCTCCTTTTCTTCCTATGTTAAAATCGCGACCCGTCTTCGTTCCTCCTCCTCCTCCCCTTCCTCCTCCTCTTCCTCCCCTTCCTCCTCCTGCTAGGGCGGCCGTCATCAATAGATTTTTGGAAGTGTGGTCCTATTCATTAGGATGAAGGTCGAGTCTGGTTCGACGCTGCCTCAAAGGGGGAGCTATTTAACTTGAAAAATACACGGTTGCTTCAAAATGGTCAGGTTGATTGATGCGAGTTCTTTTTAGAGTTAAAAAATGATGCACTTCGTAGGCGAATTGAAGGAGGTTTGCTAACAAGACGGATTATTCTTGCCTTCGCCCTCCAAAGATTGTTTACTCTTCGGAAAACCAACAATTTCCCCCCATCATCAACCACCAGAAACCCCCCCCCCCCCCATTTAAACTAACAAGCGCTTTATTTTTATGTATGTAACCCATGCTAATATCGATTCACCCGGGATATTTTCAAGAGCTAATGTATTATGAAGAAAAAATCTATTGATGGATTAGTTTTTTTTTCTCTCTCTCTCTCTCTCTCTCTCTCTCTCTCTCTCTCTCTCTCTCTCTCTCTCTCTCTCTCTTTAAACTAACAAACACTCTATTTTCATGTATGCAACCCATGCTAATATCGATTCACCCGTGATATTTTCAAGAGCTAATATATTAAGAAGAAAAATCTATTGATGGATTACTCTCTCTTTCTCTCTCTCTCTCTCTCTCTCTCTCTCTCTCTCTCTCTCTCTCTCTCTCTATCTATCTCTCTCTCCATTTAAACTAACAAACACTCTATTTTCATGTATGCAACCCATGCTAATATCGATTCACCCGGGATATTTTTTAAGAGCTAATGTATTAAGAAGAAAATCTATTGATGGATTTCTCTCTCTCTCTCTCTCTCTCTCTCTCTCTCTCTCTCTCTCTCTCTCTCTCTCTCCCTCTCTCTCTCTCTCTCACGCATAAGTTGATATCTCTTATTCATCAACTCAAATAAAGTCAGTCGAATGCATTATGAAAAGGTTACTATCTGGAATGTGCTAGAAGATATTAAATTTAAAGGTTAAACAGATGAATAGAAATATTTGTGCAGTAAAAGAACATTATCAGGGTTGTTGAATCAGTTCTATTTCGTGGTTGGCCGTCGAAGAAAGATTGGTGTTGGGTGAATTCTTTACAAATCACTCTGGCAGAAAGTGGTGTTGGTTCACCGTCATTCTGTAGGTATCGAAGTTTGATCCTCATCTCCTCCTACGCCTACTGACGCAAAGGGCCTCGGTTAGATTTTGCCGGTCGTATCATTGACTGACTATAGTCAATTTTTTTTAAGTGAGGTAGATTTGCACCGACTCGCAGGGATGCCCTTTTAGCTCGGAAAAGTGTTCCAATAGCTGATTGGTCGGAGGTATGTTTGTCCGAATACTTCCGACCAATCAGCTATCAGGAAACGTTTCCGAGCTAAAAGGGCATCCCTGGGAGTCGGTGCAAATATTCCTCGCTAAATAAATTTACTATGAATCCATAGAGGATTCATTGGCCATATTCATCAGAGAATAGACAGTTCCTTATGATGCGCAGTGCCTATTTAACTAAGGCAACTGCCCCCTGCCGGTCCTTAATAATTCCAATAAGATCATCCGCCAGACGTCAGGAGTAGAAGTCGAAGAGACATTTCGTCTATCGCCTTAAACTCAATCCGTCACCCTGCTGCCAGTGACTTCAACGAGATTTTGGGGGGGCATTTCCTCCACACCCAAAGTTTTCGTTATTCCTCCAGATTGCTTATCCGCTTATACACCACTAGATGTGATATAGCTAATTGAAAAAAAGATGTCGTTAGTTATCTATGGAGGATTTATCAAGCCTAAATTTTTAATAATATTTTTACTCAGATATTTCAAGAACAGCTCATTTATTATTTATTCTAGAATTTTTCTCCGTTTTGTCAAATGTTCCAATATCTGAGAGTGTTATCATTATTATTATTATTATTATTATTATTATTATTATTATTATTATTATTATTATTATTACATCATTTCCCACTTTTATCTGGGGTCGACTTTCTGTCCAGTGCCCTATATCTCTGTCGGTCCCACATCTCTTCTCTAGTAATTTTTTTTTCGTTTATATTACTAGGCTTATACCAGCATGGGACCTAGCTTCAAACCTTTTGTGTTTTACTCCCAAATTCTCCCCAACAAAATCTATCCACCTTATGTATTGTGGCAACGTGGCTGAAAGGTTATAACAGAGAGGCGAGGTTAATACAACTATATTTTATCAAACCGACAACGGGCTTATATACAAGCTCTTGCGAGCAAGAACAACACAAAAATTCAAACAAACCAAAACATGAGCTAGAAAGCTTACACATGTTATTCTATTATCAGTGCGGGGGGAAGGGCGAGCGATAAAACAAAAAAGCAATATCGTTTCAGTCAAGGTCTCTATAGAACTTGGTTACAGTGTATGAAACACTTGTGGTACAGTATATTTCGATCATCCTTACATCATATATATTTTACGTTTGTACTAGATTTTATCAATTCTATGTTTTTAGATTGTAGATGCTAGACACAACTTTTCCCCTTTTTTCATAAGACTTTGATAAGTATATGAAGGTTGTCGAGAAGTACTTTGGAGCAAAACTTTCACGAGTGATGAACTCTAAAGTGATGAAACGTGTTCATTAGACCTCCAGAAGATGATTATAATTATAATAAAGATTTATTATTATTATTATTATTATTATTATTATTATTATTATTATTATTACTTGCTAAGCTACAACCCTAGTTGGAAAAGCAGGATGCTATAACCCCAGGAGCTATTATTATTATTATTATTATTATTATTATTATTATTATTATTATTATTTCCTAAACTACAGCCCTAGTTGGAAAAGCAGGATGCTATAACCCCAGGGGATCCAACAAGGAAAATTGCCCATTGAGGAAAGGAAACAAGAAAAAATAAAATAACAGTAACAACATTATACATATAAACTATAAAATTTTTAACAAAACAAGAGGAAGAGAAATAAGATAGAATAGTGTGCCCGAGTGTACCCTCAAGCAAGAGAACTCTAATCCAAGACAGTGGAAGACTATGGTACAGAGGTTATGGTACTACCCAAGACTAGAGAACAGTGGCTTGATTTTGGAGTGCCCTTCTCCTAGAAGAGGTGCTTACCATAGGTAAAGAGTCTCTTCTACCCTTACCAAGAGGAAAGTGGCCGCTGAACAATTACAATGCAGTAGAAGAAGAAGAATTGTTTGGTAATCTCAGTGTTGTCAGATGTATAAGGACAGAGAAGAATCTGTAAAAAATAGGCCAGACTATTCGGTGTATGTGTAGGCAAAGGGAAAATGAACCGTATCCAGAGAGAAGGATCCAATGTAGTAGTCTGACCAGTCGAAGGACCCCATAACTCTCTTCCGGTAGTATCTCAACGGGTGGCTGGTGCCTTGTCCAAGCTACTATTTCGTATGCTATCCATTACTCACAAGGAATACGCTTTTAATTATTCACTGTTTAGACTTTATATTTTACTTAGATCTTTTATTTTTAGCATACCTCAACACGAAATTATTTTCTAATGGTAAAATCAATTCCGGTTCTTTTACATTTGTATTTCCTTATTGAAAAATGCAGTCATCAAGTTACGAAACTGTTCTGGTAATTTTCAAAAATCATCTGCCTTTTCCTGTTTCGAAACCTGAATAGTAAACTAATCTGATCATTACATTTCGGGAAACGCAAGGATCTGAAATTCAACATTTATGGCTTATGATAAGATTATTAGTTCTCATTTACTAACTGGCATTACCCCCATTTTTACAATCAGCACAGAGAAAACGTCATGACCATACATCTGTCATGCCTCATCATTAGCTATCGTTACTAGATAAAGTTGTAGGTTGATAAAGTTTTCATATTGATGCATGAATATTTCTACCTGTATCTAATTCTATTTACTTTTGCCTAAATCCTTACATGGGTTGAGTGCCGTCAGTGCATCTCAAGCGGTGTATTGTAGGCATTACATATGCGTCCTTGCAGTCTCCTTTCGGTCCTTAGCTGCACTTGCTTTATATCCTTCTACTTTACCTCCATTCCTGTTTCATTCCTTCAATTTTGCTGTTCAATCTCTTTAAAGTTGTAATTTAGTGTCACTGCAGGTTTTACCTCCCATTTCGCTTTGGTACTGAATGGCCTCACAGGCCCCTGCACCGGAATCAATAGTCTTAATTCATAAATCAAATCAAATCCTATATTACTAATTAACCCCTTATTTGAAAATCACTGCCTTAAATACCGACTGGAAATATAATGAATGAGTTTTTGATTAATACGGTGTAATTCATAGTTCCTTAAATTCCACTCAAAATTCACTCATGTATGATCAAAACTTCTTAAGAATTTCCAAATATTTAAAGCGAGACTACACACATCTTATTAATAAATATAAGAATATTTTTCATATTTTACTGGAATCCTAAACTTTACCTAGGGACTTAAATCCTAAGGTGATATACATTTCACTTTGATCCAGCTTACTCAGATTGAGGACCCAAGTTCAATCTGACGTCCTAAACTCGACGATATGTCCTATGCATAACCCGTGTTTAACCTCGACTCAATGCTTTTGGCTTAGGCAAAGGATTTATGCTAATATTTTTTTTCTTTGTCTGATAACCTCTTTTATAGTAACTTTACTTTGTTTCAACCTTAGAAGCCTTAAGGACTGGTCTCTCTGGTCTCTCTAAGGAGTGTGTGTGCGTGTGTTGAGATTGCCTTGCCTTATGCCAGACTCGGGCTTTTGCGAATGTAACTGTAATTTACTTTAATTTACTTTGAAAGAGGGAATTACATGATTCTGCTTATCTTACACAACGTAAGTGACTGAACTCTTCAAGTTCAAACGATGGAATTTGAATCAAGCTTATATGTTATCATTTTATTTCCCTATTTGCTAACATTGTTTGGATGAATATTTCAAATTCCATAATCTATTTATTTTTTAAACTAAAAAGCATTAAGTAAAGTTAATTTCCAATAGTGATTTTCTTAGATATATTCCGTATTTCGAAGTGTATTTTTTATGGGGAAGTGAATGTATCTATGAAAATATCATGTTAATTTTTAAGATGTGCAAGCCAAATTTTAATCGCTTTCGATTTTTTTCTTCATTTTTTTCATATGAATTCTTTAAAAAAAATCGCAGTGACTGTGGTCTTTATCTTATACTTGTGATTTTTTTTTTAAAAGATAGTTTCCAATAAAAAAATAATCATAGTTTAAGGTAAATTGATGCCTACTCACAATTCATTATACAAATATTTAGAACCTACATTCTAGCCAAGTCTATGCTCTCATCCTGGCGTCAAGTTTTCTTTATCAAAAATTATTATCGTTTTCTTTAAAGTTGTTAATGGCTAACTTATATAATGAAAGCAATGCTTGTGCCAAAACTGTAGATATGTATCGTTGTTGTTATTATTGTTTTTGTTTTTACTGTCTTTATAAAAGATGTTATTTTAATTATCTTGCTTTAACTGTGGTTAAGTGCAACACAGTGATTATAGGAATGTGGTATTTGACGTTCTTGATCCATTACTTTTCTTATTACATACAAATTATACGTGGTCTGGCCTAGAAAACAAGCTTGTTGCATAAACAAAGGATGCTACTCTCTTTGCATCGATTCCATCTCCTGAATGTGAACATATTGTTGATGAATCCCTTAATAGAGATCTAGCTAAGATTATTGAATGGTGCAATTTTTTTGGGATGAATTTGAACCTTAACCATTCTCTAAATATGGTTGGAAGTAGGCCAAGGACATTGGCACCTAGCATTCAGATTTGTTAATTGATGTCTTTAATTGTATAAAACTCATTAAAAATTTTATGCGTAATTCTTGCTAGCAGATTTACATTTCATTTTAGATAAATTATGTATATATCCTATAGAATTTGGAAAAAATATGCGCTTTGAGATAGTCTTTCAAGATTTTTGGTGATCGATCTATCCTTAGGAAATGTTTTAATTCATTAACTCCTCCATTTTTTGAGCATTGTTCTCCTGTGTAATCTTCAACTGCTGACTCACATCTTGATGTGTTGGACAAAAACATGTGGTCTATTATATTCCTTATCTCTGATCTGGATATTAATCTCTGGTACTGTCGTTCATTTAGTTGGTTTTGGATGTTGCACAAGTTTTTTTTTTTTTTTTTTTCATAATTCTAATCATTCTTTTGGATTCAGATCTTCCTAGACTGCACTATCCAGTACGCAGTAATATATATGCAGTTGATTCTAAGAGCCTTGTTTTTGTTATTATAAGGCTGTGATCAGATTGTAAAATGATCTTCCTAACCTGGTAGTTGAATCGGAGGAACTTCAGAAACTCAGATTTGTTGCAAATACTACAGTGTTCAACAGGATAACATAAGTCTCGTTCTTCTTTTTTCCCATCGTTATCTCTACATTAAGGGGTTGGTTGCCTGGTGCGCCCTCTCCAATGCCTTTTATCAAAGGTATCCTCTTCTCTACAGATCATCCTTCACTATATCTCGCCCTCTAATTCTCTGGCTCCCTCTCGATCTTTCCCCGTAACAGGTTCCTCCCAAGCCCTCCTCACTTCTTCCCTACGATCCATCCTCAACACGTGCCAATACCGTTTCAGTCGCGATGCCCTTATTATCTTTGTAATCTTCACTACACCTGTCATTCTTCTTATTTCATAATTTCCCAGTCTTTCAAGCAGTAATATTCCCAAAATCCACCTCGGCATTCTCATCTCTGTCCTTTCAAGCTTTCCTTCCTATTTTCGTCTTATATAGCTCACGTTTCCGATCCATACATTAACACTGGTCTTTTTTACTGTGCTGTAGATGTTGACCTTAGCTTGATTGGCATTTCCTTATTACATATCATTCCTGCTACCTCCCTCCACTGCCCCTAGGCTGCCTTTGTCCTATTCTCAACTTCAGCTTCACATCCTCTCTCTTGACTTATAGGAGATCCCATGCCTCTACTTTCATGTATGGCTATCCTGCCCCCTATCTTCCTTACTGCTCACCATAACCTCAGTCTTATGCACATTCACCTTCAACCCACCCCTCTCCAAAGATCCCTGCCACTCTACGACCCTTCTTTGTAAGTCTTCTTCATTTTCAGCAGTAATCACCAAATCCTTTTCATATAGAAACTCCCACAAATCATCTTTCCTGATATCTTCACTTAACACTTCCATAACCAGCGCATATAAAAACGGGCTTAATACTGACCCCCTGGTGTAATCCAACACTAACGCCAAAGGTTTCTGTTTCCCCAACTACTGTTATTAATTTCGTCCTTATTCTTTTTTACATCTTCTTAACCATTCTAGCTAACCTCTTTTGGGACTTTCCTCCTCCTCAAGTACCAAAACACCATCTCACTTGGGATTCTATCATAAGCCTTCTCTAGATCTACAAAAGTACAGAAGGACGTCTGGTTCCCTCTAGCCTCTTTTCCTGTAACTGTCTTATCATAAAGGTGGCACCCACAGTCCCTTTCCCCCTCATGAATCCATACAGCTGTTTCCCAATCTTTACAATCTCTTTCATTCTCTCCTCCAGTTATTACCTATTATAACCCCAACTTGGTTTCTTCTGCTGTAATAAAGCTTATACCCATTTCCTATATCTCTAATTCCACTCCCGTTCCATCTAGTCTCTTGTACACACAGGATGTCTATCTTCCTCCTCTCTACCACATCCACTATCTCACTCAATCTTCCTATTAGAGTACCAACATTCCAGGAACCTGCTCTGGTCTTCCACTCTGTCACTAGCTTCTTTGGGCCACAGCCGTGATCCCTGCGATACCCCTTGTCTATTCACTACGCCAGCAGGGGAATCTTGATGCGAGTCGCTTACAGGAATGGTCCTAGCTGCATCCATAGCTCTAATAACATCAGTCATTGTTACTAATTTGGCACAGGGTTTTTATAATCGCACAACCTTGCAGTCATCGACCACAGTTACTGATGGTGGGCCCAGCCTTTTGCTAATAAGCAAAACAGCAAGGCAGCAGCTGTCCCTCTAGTCGCTTTCTATGACACGCAGGACATATGGTGGTTGTATTCTTACATCCCTACCACATAAGTCTTAAAACATAAGTCTCGTTCATAGTTTATGAATGCCTTATTGTAATGTTTTACTGGTAATAATATATTTTATAATTTTTCTTATCATTTCTCATATGTAGTTTATTTCGCTTGTTTTCTTTCCACACTGAGCTACTTTTCTAATTTGGAGCCCTTGACCTTATAGCATTTTGTTTTTCCAATTAGGATTGTAGCTTGGATAGTGATAAAAACTTATCACGTACCTGTAATCTTTTTCATTTTAAAAAGCTCTTATTATACATATAAAAAAGTCAATCGCACATCATAAATTGTATTTTCCTATTATTCCATGTGTCGTTCTTGCGTTCCTTGTTAAATACTTTTCAGTGCAATTGATATTATTTTACGTCTTACTATATTCTAAGTAGCCAACAATTCTCTTACGGCATTCTATCCACAATTCACCTTGCTGTCTTTAATAGATGTCAGTCACGGATTGAAGGTCAGACGAAAAATTTGTATTATCAACCATGATAGTTTAAATAAAAAAAATATGTCCCAAGGTTTAGGTTTTCTGTCCTAAATTTACCATCAGTTACATATAAAGACTAAGCAGTCTAGGTGTATGGTTCAGAGTCATAAGTGATTTTGCACGTGTTTATCATATTTATTGTAATCTTCAGTATAAGTTGGTATGATAAGGGAAGGTTGAAACGAAAATGTTTCAAAGGTTCATCTGCAAATAACCTGATAAGCGATGTTTATTAAATATTACAAATCACTTTTGGAATGTCAACTCGTTTGGGCAGGTTTGGAGATTTGCAGTTAGTAAGGAAAATTACGAGTGCGAATTGTCAATGCTTTATTGGTAGAATTAGAAAATATCCCCTTGTTTTTAAATAAGGAGTAAGAGTTCCCCTTGTTTTTTAAATGAGGAGCAAGAGTTATATACTCTACTGGGTAATCTTTTAGTATGCGGATTCTCGTCCAAAATAACTAACATAGATTGGTGGCATGTTATTTTATGGTCTCCATATGACTCCCCAAAATACATAGACAGTATAACAAACAAATTTATCAACTGAGATCCTTTATTGTTGGATTGAACAGGATTTAAAACCTTGGTAAATATTTACTATAGCACAATGTTCCCAATGAAAAAAAAATGTGATCCTGGTGTATTTATATATACTTTGAACTGTTCTGATGCAAATAATTGTGGGAAATCCATATTTTTCACATTTTAGACGTTTTAAAACTCCTTAAGTTATACGCTGAGAACCACATTTTAAAAGGGGGAAAAAACAAAAAACTAAAATCCACCTAACCTAACCTAACCTAGGAGCCTTAGCCTTAGCTTATCCTAAGATGTGTCTTAGCCTTGTATTTTCTTACCAACGATCTCCACTCCTGGCAAGGCAACACTAAACTATAATGTTTCCTAAATCGTAAAATTGTCATCAAAATATCGTATTTCAGACCAAGATAAACAAAATTTCCCTCCTAAAGAAAATCGATTTAACATATAATAAGAACGTTTACACCTTACACTTGTCTTAACTAACTACATACACCCCATCAACTTTGTCAGGGAACTTTTATCTTATAAAAACTGAAATGTATACTATGATTAGGTGTTGGTAATAAATATCGGATAAAGGGAAAAAAATAAAGCCAAAATAAAATAGTTAATCTTCTTATTTTGACTATTCGATCGGTTTTCTTTATTTGGAGAACAAAGAAAACGAAGCTAACACGACTTTATAGGTATACTCTAGAAAACTACTTTCCAGGCTACCAAAATGGTGTCTTCCGTAGATACTTTCCTCCTAATTAGAGAATTACGATATGATACCACTTTAGGCTGCCAAAGCCTTGCAGATTCAGGCTGAAAGTAAAATATATTTGATGCTGATTATGCCTAGTTTGAAAAGCAGAATCATACAAGGCCAAAGACCGTAAGGAGGAAAACAATACAATGCGGTAAAGAAACATTAATAAAGAATGCATAATTGAAGAGATAAAGCTAAACTTGGTGAAATATTCATTTGTCCAAGATAAATTGCAATATTGAATTAATAAGTAATATGTAAACTATGAAACGAAACGTGTTATGCTAAGAAAAAGGCGTTTGTACTAAGTTTGAGTTTCTGGAGAGCCACCGATTCATTCCACAATTGTTTCCAAAATTTTGTCGCAGGCTGAATGAAATTTCCAGAATATTTTGTAATGTTAAGCTTTACTGAAGAAAAGAAAAAACTGTGAGAATTAACTGCTTACTTTATACTTCGTTGTGGATGGTGTAATGTGGGAAGATCAGAATTTATGGTTAGCATTATGAAAGATATTAATCAGCTTACACGATGACCTATAGTCCATTTCTTTTAGCGATGCATATTTGCACCGACTCGCGGCGGTCCCCTTTTAGCTCGGAAAAGTTTCCTGATCGCTGATTGGTTAGAATTATCTCGTCCAACCAATCAGCGATCAGGAAACTTTTCCAAGCTAAAAGGGCACCGCTGCGAGTCGGTGCAAATCTGCATCGCTAAAGGAAATAGACTATAGTTGAATGGTGGTGCCATAGATGAATATCCTAGTCAGAGATTTGAATTAGTAAATAGCAAGTTTCTGCTCTTCAATTCAAGAAGAGTTCACTGCAGTAGATCAGGCTTGAGAACAACTTTCAGAACACGAGAGAAAATATTTCCTGTGTTTTTACAGGTCCTTAAGAAACCTATAAGATATTCTTAGTTTACTGTTTTAGTGTAATTGAGGAAAAGACATTACCAATTTCAAGAAATGCAAATAAATCCTTTTATAGATCACGTTTGGAAAATTACAGAAAACTAACGAGCCATGAGATCAACTGTCCTTAATAAAGAAGAAAAAATAAGGTCAATGAAAAGATTCTTAGGTTGGTGGGACCAAAAACCTACCACAATCAGTGTAGGTTCCGGAAAAAAATAGTGCATTATTCTCACTGCTTTACTTTAAAATACATTAGCCAAAATTTTTGCGTTTTCCTTTGGACAGTGAGGGAACCGTCTGGTTTAAACAAAAGTTTCCTTCCATAGATGTCAGAAAGGTACAGCCTATCAGCTTCTCATAAAGTTATAGAGTAGGTAGTAAGCCACCTAACGTTTTTCTTGATCGCAGCAGACCTGTTATCCAGTTTGAGGCTTTGAGTTATCTCCGGCTTACCAAACGTACATCTAAGTGCTGTACCATTTTGTCGCGCCTTTACATTAGGTGATTGCTTATTGGAAAGGTGAGTGAGGCTTCACCATATCCCTATGCTATATATATATATATATATATATATATATATATATATATATATATATATATATATATGTGTGTGTGTGTGTGTGTGTGTGTGTACTTTATATTTTGTGTTTCTTAAAAGGGCCCATAAAAGAAACTAAAGAAATAAAATTAATCACTAGATTTCGGCCAAAAAACAATAACCATCTTCTATGTGCAATGTGAGATGAGAAAAGAACAAAGACACATTATATATGAATGGATAAGGTTGATTTCCATTTAATGTAAGAAGGTTGTGGTTGGTACGTGGAAAGGTCGGCGAAATTTAATTTCTTCCAAGTGCGTATTTTATATTCTTGGCCGGATCGAAGGTTGACTAATCTTACCCCGCACCAACCACAACCTTTATAGATTAACTGGAAATAAACCTTTCCATTCATATACGATATGTCTCAGTACATTTCTCATCTTATTTTACTCCGAGAAGGCCAATATGTATTGGCTGAAATACTGTGATTAATTTGATTTCCATAGTTTCTTTTATAGGTCCTTTTAAGAAACATGTTAAATTGTTAGATTACGGTTAGAAGGAATATATATATGTATATATATATATATATATATATATAGAGAGAGAGAGAGAGAGAGAGAGAGAGAGAGAGAGAGAGAGAGAGAGAGAGAGAGAGAGAGAGAGAGAGAGAGAGTTATGGGGGCTAGACAGTACTACATTAGATCCTTCTCTCTGGTTACGGTTCATTTTCCCTTTGCCTACATATACACACTGAATAGTCTGGCCTATTCTTTACATATTCTCCTCTGTCCTCATACACCTGACAAAACAGATTACCAAACAATTCTTCTTCACTTTGGGTTACTGTACTTTAATTGTTCAGTGGCCATTTTTCTCTTGGTAAGGGTAGAAGAGACTCTTTAGCTATGGTAAGCAGCTCTTCTAGGAGAAGGACACTCCAAAATCAAACCATTGTTCTTTAGTCTTGGGTAGTGACATAGCCTCTGTACCATGGTCTTCCACTGCCTAGGGTTAGAGTTCTCTTGCTTGAGGGTACACTCGAGCACACTATTCTATCGTATTTCTCTTCCTCTTGTTTTGTTAAAGTTTTCATAGTTTATATAGGAGATATTTATTTTAATGTTACTTTTCTTAGGATATTTTATTTTCACTTTTTCCTTTCCTCACTGGGCTATTTTTCCTGTTGGAGCCCTTGGGCTTATTGCATCTTGCTTATCCAATTAGGGTTATAGCTTAGCTTATAATAATAATAATAATAATAATAATAATATACATATATATATATGTGTGTGTGTGTATATATATATATATATATATATATATATATATATATATATATATATATATATATATATATATATAGCAAATGCAGCCGTTTCTAGTTCACTGCAGAACAATTTTCCCCACCACGCTGGCCAACTGCAGATTGGTGTTGGTGGGAAACTTTTGTCTGATCGCTCACCGCAAACCAACCTAGTAGGAATGGCCCTGACTAGTTCAGCTTTGCTGATCATGGGGGATACATAATCCCTTTCACCACGTTAAGGTAACACCACTCGGGGAAATATGTGGTTTCCGTGTTTTACTTACGTAAAAGGCCTTAAATAGAAGGGTGGAAGGGACTTTAGATATGATAAGCAGCTCTTCTAGGAGGACACTCCAATATCAAACCATTAATCTCTTGTCTTGGGTAGTGCCATAGCCTCTGTACCATGGTCTTCCACTGTCTTGTGTTAGAGTTCTCTTGTTTGAGGGTACACTCGGGCACATTATTCTATATAATTTCTCTTCCTTTTGTTTTGTTTAAGTTTTTATAGTTTACATAGGAAATGTTTATCTTAATGCTACTGTTCTTAAAATATTTTATTTTTCCTTTTTTCCTTTCCTCACTGGGCTATTTTCCCTGTTGGGGCCTATGGGCTTATATCATCCTGCTTTTCCATCTAAGGTTGTAGAGCAAGTAATAATAATAATAATAATAATTATAATAATAATAATAATATGGCTTGCTTGGCTATGATATAACCTAATATCGTTAGATACACGTAATAGAATTAAGAAAATCGTAAAATTCTACAACCGCATCTCAAACAAATTTTGTAAAGATTTAAATCTACAAAAATCTGATGAAAGAGAATTTCAAAATCTAGAGGAGAGATACTGTTAACGAGGCTTGTCAGAAATAGTGCTGCAGAACCACGAGCTCAACTTGAAGAAATCGGAGTGTCAGTGCAGACATTTAACAAGATCCGCCATGCAATCTTTAGAAATGCGGTTGCATAGAAACTCCAACTCACACTAAAGGTTGTAGATTGGCGCAGTAGTAAAGTTCCTGAGATAAACCAAGGATTAAAATTTTAGGTAGATGTTGGCCATCCAACTCACACTAAAGGTTGTAGATTGGCGCAGTAGTAAAGTTCCTGAGATAAACCAAGGATTAAAATTTTAGGTAGATGTTGGCCATCCAACTCACACTAAAGGTTGTAGATTGGCGCAGTAGTAAAGTTCCTGAGATAAACCAAGGATTAAAATTTTAGGTAGATGTTGGCCATCCAACTCACACTAAAGGTTGTAGATTGGCGCAGTAGTAAAGTTCCTGAGATAAACCAAGGATTAAAATTTTAGGTAGATGTTGGCCATCCAACTCACACTAAAGGTTGTAGATTGGCGCAGTAGTAAAGTTCCTGAGATAAACCAAGGATTAAAATTTTAGGTAGATGTTGGCCATCCAACTCACACTAAAGGTTGTAGATTGGCGCAGTAGTAAAGTTCCTGAGATAGACCAAGGATTAAAATTGTGTAGATGTTGGCCATCGAAAGTAAGTCCTAAAAATGTGGAATCTGAATTATTAAACCGCAAGAAAATAACGACTTTGATATTTCTATCAGTTATATAATATACAGTTTGTAAAATGGGGTTCTATTTAGCTCCAGTATGTAAAATGAGGTTCTATTAAGCTTGTAGATCATTATCGCCAGTCTATTTGGATCCAGTGTACCAGAAAAATAGCTGCTGAATGACCCATAGCATCTGCTAGGATTTCTAGGCTATTATAACAGAAGCCTCAGTGAGATGGTCATTGGTTGGAGAAGGGGACAATAAGGGCAGTTGCAACGACTTATTTTCTGCATAGTTTTGCTTCATACCGCCAGAATTTACAATGTAGCCTCTTTTATTGGCAAGACTGGAGACTTTTATGTTCGTTACCTTGCAGTCAAAGCTCAGGATTCCTTTCTTGCCTTGAAGAATAGCCCATAACTTGAGAAAAGTCTTGATGAAAAGGTCGGTGAATAACTATGGCATATAAGGTATTATCTTAATGACCGAACGCATATTCATCTTCTACCTGAAGCAAAGAAAGAATTTTTTTGAAAAAGTATTTGCTTTTTGCAAGAACATGAGGACCTATTGCTCCTGCTATTGGGTACCATGGTATCAAGAGAACTTAGATGGTTTCTACCTCTGTGACAGAAAAAAAAAAAAAAAGAACGAGCGTACCGTAACTACCGCATCCCAAAGAGGCTAACTTCATTAGGATGTTCTGTTCATCGTATATATATATTATTATTATTACTTGCCAAGCTACAACCCTAGTTGGAAAAGCAGGATGCTATAAGCCCAGAGGCTCCAACAGGAAAAATAGCCCAGTGAGGAAAGGAAAAAAAAAAGGAAATTAGAATATTCTAAGAAGAGTAACGAAATTAAAATAAATATCTCCTTTATAAGCTATAAAAATCTAACAAAACAAGAGGAAGAGAAATAAGGTAGAATATTGTGCTCAAGTGTACACTCAAGCAAGGGAACTCTAACCCAAGACAATGGAAGACCATGGTACAAAGGCTATGGCACTACCCAAGACTAGAGAACAATGGTTTGATTTTGGAGTGTCCTTCTCCTAGAAGAGCTGCTTACCATAGCTAAAGTCTCTTCTACCCTTACCAAGAGGAAAGTGGCCACTGAACAATTACAGTGCAGTAACCCCTTGAGTGAAGAAGAATTGTTTGGTAATCTGTGTTGTCAGGTGTATGAGGACAGATGAGAATATGTAAAGAATAGTCCAGACTATTCAGTGTGTGTGTGTGTGTGTAAGCAAAGAGAAAATGAACCGTAACCAGAGAGAAGGATCTAATGTAGTAACATCTGGCCTGTCAAAAGACTCCCAAAACTCTCTACCGGTATAGTATCTCTACCGGTGGTATCTCAACGGGTGGCTGGTGCCCTGGCCAACCTACTACCTACAAAACCATAATAGCTATTAATTCTCAAATTCTCTTGATTGGGGTGATATATATATATATATATATATATATATATATATATATATATATATATATATATGTATGTATGTATGTATATGTATAAATATATATATATATATATATATATATATATATATATATATATATATATATGTATGTATGTATGTATATGTATAAATATATATATATATATATATATATATATATATATATATATATATGTATATATATATATATATATATATATATATATATATACACACACATACATATATATATATATATATATATATATATATATATATATATATATATATATATATATATATTTATATATGTGTGTGTGTATCACACTGGTTTGTAAGTGGGCAAGATAGTTGCTCTCTTAACAGGCATCAACTTCCATGCCCAAGGTCATTGCTGCAATGCATCGAAGCACAATACCCGTGACCCATTGAATCGAGATCCGTGATACCGTCATTCTCATGAACATTTTGATAGCACGTCAGGTTGTTTATTTTCATTCAATAAAAACAGAATTTCATTTGCATTTCTATGTTGCTCCGTTGAAAAAGAATTCTGCAAATTCAAGGTGTAGATGAATAAGTATTAAACATATATATTTTTTCTTTTTAGAATAATGTCAGATTGGAAATAGAGTTAAAATGGACTCCACTTAATAGTTTCAAGTTGAAAGGTAAAGGTAATAGAAAAAATAATAAGCAAATTCGCAACCAGAATTCGTAACCTGTTGCTTTATGTTTATTGAACTCCAAATCTGGCTACTTAAATTCTAAATATATTCCGGAAAATTGAGACGAAGCCATCACAGCATCGCCCGTTATAGAAGGCTACAGGCATGTGGGTGTCCCAAGGATTTTGCCTTTGGATTAGGTTATTGCCATTATTATTCTCTTTATTTCCATTTGTCGAGACTTATCTTCATTTTCCAGAAATTTAGTCAGTTAGAATATAAATCCAAGAAATGTTGCCCATTGTACATGAATTTAGAAACCCCTTAACTTTTAACAACTTGGCATTTTAACGTAAGAATATGTTAAAGTTTATGCAAGTCTGAACTAACCGCTTGCTAGCCGGCTTTAAATAAAATAAAATCATGCAAGGAGTTCTGTAGGTGATCAGTATATGTAAAATTTACCATTTAAAAGCACGAGATAAGAAATGTAAGAAGTCATACAATCACAGTGACGAGGGTTAAGTTGTTCTCGAGTCTTGGTGGTGAAGAACATATTTGGAAACGGTTGTAGCTGGTGATCACAGGTTCTGATAACCCGAAAAAGATGAAGTGGCAACTTGCGTTAGTGTTGCAATATTGGAGACCGCAAATTAAATAATGAATCGATCGAATTTGAAGAGTATTTATATTGTGAATATTAGGAAGCCATTTATCGATTTGAGTTGTTTAATTCTATTGACACGGGATATACCAGAAACATACATATGCAGGATAATATTAAGCCGGTGTCGGGACAGTTGGATGGGACTGAGTGGAACTACTGTATAGGTCTGCCAGTGTAAAACCACTACGTTGGCTGAGGTAAACCAGTCACTCAGTCAGAATAGGCTTATGACGTCATGTGTAAAAAAAGAATTGTTCTTGGAAACAGTTAATCCTGCATTCTTCATCTACATAGATCTAAAATTTTATCCTTCAGTTTTCCTAAACAAACAGTGGAATCCATTTGAATTTATACTATTGTTTTTTTTTAATGTTTCTTTCGGCCTTGTTGACTACTCACACCACAGACACTGGCAAAGATGTTAAACAGTTGATTTGCCATGAGTAGGCCTACCCCCAAACTACCCTAATTACATGGATGTCTCTACGGGAAGGTCGGTTAAAATGATTTTCGTCCTCTTTGTTTTTGCAAATCCTCACTTTTTTTCCACTCCCGATTTTTCCTTTGTTTGTCCAGTAAAAAAGCTAGTCTTATACAACCTTCCAGCAAACAAAAGTTTTTCGAGGTTCGATTTTATTGGTATGTTTATATAAATAATTTTCAGTGATTAATGGCAGTATCATATTCACATTTTATTTCATCTAAAATTACTTATAATATAATGCTTTTAAACAGGGGTTATCATCGTTAGTATCGATCAAATGGAAATTTTATCCATGGATAAAAAATGAGATAATTGGGTGATTAATAAAATGTTAGATTAGATGGGGAACTGTTGACTAAAGCGAGTTCTGTCACATATGGATGGTAAAGGTATTTAAAAAGAATTGATCGGGAAGGAGAAATAGAATGGAACCAATAAGCCTAGTAAAAAGTAAATGTAAAAATACTTGTAGAATTGACTGTCACGGGTGTAAGTGGGTTTATTTAAAGGTTAAAAATGGGATAGTTCCAGTTATTATTATTATCACTAGTTAAGCTACAACCCTAGTTGGAAAAGCAAGATGCTATAGGCCCAAGGGTTCTAACAGAGAAAAATAGGCCAGTGAGGAAAGGAGATAAGGAAATAAATAAACGATATGAGAAATAATGAACCATTAAAATAAACTATTTTAAAAAACAATAACATCAAAACAGCTATTTCATAAATAAAGAGACTTACGTCAGCCTGATCAACACAAACATTTGTTGCAAGTTTGAACTTTTGAAATTCTACCGATTCAACTACTCGATTAGGAAGATCATTCCACAACTTAGTCATAGCTGGAATAAAACTTCTAGAATACTGTGTAGTATTGAATCTCACGATGGAGAAGGCCTGATTATTATTATTATTATTATTATTATTATTATTATTACTAGCCAAGCTACAACCCTAGTTGGAAAAGCAAGATGCTATAAGCCCAAGGGCTCCAACAGGGAAAAAATAGCCCAGTGAGGAAAGGAAATAAGGAAATAAATAAATGATGACTATTAGAATTAACATACTGCATTAGTGATATGTTTTACTATAGTTTGTATGGTATTATTTTCCAAATTAACGAAAAGGGACTAAAAAATATACACCAGGTTATCAAGCCAACTCGTATGAAACAATAATGGCCGTGGTAGGCCTATAGTATAGTTGGTAGTACACACTAGAGCTGTTCATTCAAGAAGAGTTTCTAAATCAGAGTCAGTCAAGTTATAGCAGGAGTGTGGTATGGACGATTTATAGGACCGTTAACGGATGACCTAAATTTACTTATATTCATTAGAAATAGAATGTTAAAAACCAAAATTTTAATAAGGAATACTTTCAAAAAAGAATTAAATAAAATATTTACAAGAGAATACATTTATGATAATTACTTGAATATGTAACATAAGTTAAGAACGTTTGTACAATCAAATTCATTTCATATATTTTTATTAATTGATTTAATTTGTATTGAGTTGATTTATAACTGTAAAACAATGTTAAGTTCATATAAATTTTTGTAAAGACTAATTACGTATATAATGTAAATTGCTAAAATGTAATTGTATTTGTATAATAAAAGATAAAAAAAGTTATAAGTGCCGAGAATAGAGGACGATGGTCTATCTTCCTTTGTTTTTGTAATTGAAAATGTTCATGTTGTCTGCCAACCTAATATTCTTTAGTTTCTCCATCTATGACATTTATTGATTGCAGTGCAGGAGACGAAAGAAAACCAGATTTATTTTATCACCCCCTTTTTCAATAAGATAACTATTGAAAGGGAAGAATGATTTTACGTTTGTAACGTTGTAGTTAGAAGAGCAGATCGTGAGAGCTTGTGAAATTAAGTTGCAATGTAATCCATCTTTTACTGTAATCCATATTTTACTGAAATGTCACAACTAGGAAATATGGTGTTTCCGTGTATATAACTATCAGTACACGCTGAAAGGGAGTTTGTCTGTCCTTACCCATTTTATTTAGAGATTGTTCTTTGTTACGAGGCTGCTTAATTTGCCAAAGAGCATATTGAAATATCTTCAAATCGGTTACCAATACAGAATGCAAAGTTATCGTAAGGTATCGCAAATTGCCAATCCAATGAAATGCCTTGAATTCCCACGTTTCCCAAAGATTCGAGATGTAGAAATTGAAATTTACCCCCCCCCCCCAATTATAACCAGTTTCAAACAAATATCATCATCATCTTAAAGCAAATAACAAGTTGGTAGCAAGCCTTTAAAATTCGCCATAATAATACCCAGCAATCACGCCCACGCAAGTCTTCCATGTTTACTATACCCGACAACGTTCTGTTGAAGCTGTTCTGGAACCCTGGAACCGTTTAAATGGAGGGGGAGGGGGAGGGGGGCTGTTTGCCTGTTTTTGTCCTCGTCACGCCCATGGCGGTGATCCCATCTGAGCAACTTACCTTGACCTTGAAATCACGGTGTGATTTTATACCGTATTTTCATATGTACAGCAAGTCTTTTTTCTTCTGTTATACTGTAATCTACTGTGGGTCGTTATTATAGTAGTACATTACATATGCACAAATAACGTCGTTTATTATAAAGATTCTACCATCGTTTCTACATAATTGCTTTGAGGTTCAAATATGATGTTATTTAGACACATGTCTCTCTGCTTTACAAGTTTTTTGGACCTTTATTTTTAACACTTTGTCTAAAAAAATTGTCTATGAATAAATTTGGACAAAGGATAGCATATTCTCTGGAGGTTTAAAGGATGACCGCTGACGCGTCAGAAGCTGGCGAAATTCAGTCTTTCCTTGTATTCTCTCCCATATTATTCCATATATTTTATAATTATATAGAATATCGTATTTATATTTATTATAAAATGTACTGCTTTTTAAATGTTAAATATGCTAAAATATGTGTGATTTCAAGTAAATATAATGATGACTCATTAAAATACCCTGCGGCCAAAAGTGTATTTGCTTTGTTATTCATTTTAGGTGAGTAATTTTTGGCAATGTACACTTCTCCTTGTACTTGTTATTTGCTGTTATTGTTTATTACACTAAATTTAGCCATTATAAGTACTAAACACGTTCTAGAATCAGGTGTACAGCCCGCGGAGTAACACCAACCGACGAAATTGTTTCCATCTCGAAGCCTAGCGCGTGTGACTAAAGTTGATGAATACAGGATAAGCATGTACTTTTCAAAGATAATATGAAAGCAGTCGAGTGAAACGATAGTGAATTTTAAATAGAAATATATTATGACCTTAGTGTACCATATCAATTCGTAATAAAGAAGGGCTCATTGTATCATGACCATTATAATATAAATGGGTGGGTACAGGCGGTTCACAGGTAACTTCGATGACAGCAATAAACGAGTTGACTTTGAAGGGAGGTATAAGTTTATAGAGGGCGCTAGTACCGCAAGAAACAAAAGAGGATCGGACTGTGTATCCACAAAAGTATCGAAGTGTTCAATGCGTCGAGTTGGGTTGCCGCATAAACATTCATAACCTCTTTCAGGTGTCAATGTACCATTTATTTAGCGAAGCAAACTTTTTGCTGGTTAGTGTTGTTGTGTCGGTTGATGTGAGTGGGTGTGAGTGCCCGTGAGACACTGGATTTTTTTGAAATAAGAAGTTTGAAACTGTCGGCGGGATGTTAAAATTTATGAAACCGTCGCAGAAGATCACTCCGGAGAGACTTCAGAAGCAAAAGGAGTTATTCGATTTCAATAAGGTGAGTTTTGAGAGATGTCAAATGTCTTGTCATTTACGAGTGATGCGGCCAACCCATGTTGATTCATTCTCCTGGGACAACAACGATGACCTGATCTTTAGCACACACACGGAGACGTGATCATCCCGAAACAGTTTACGGATCATTACTATGAAGAAGTTACTGCTTTTTCTTCCCTTCCATTGAAACTACTTTTGTTTATTTCTCCGTCATTTCACCTGGCCTACGCTGCGGAGAGTTAACCTTACCATTCTAGGGAATTCCTTGGATAAATTCGTTTTAGCGGTGTTATGATTAATGCTTGCTTGGAGATTTGTTGTCTCCGGCATATATTTAAAGCTTTGCCAGGCTCCGTTCCATTTTTAGGTTGGCCTACGGTAGGATAGATTAACCAATATTCATAAACACTAGTTTTCGGTTATCCCGGGGCTAAGAAATACTGGGATAAGCCTGGTCAGAACTTAATTCGGGGCTACTATAATATTTTATAAATCGGTGATTATTACTGAAATTGCAAAGTAGGCCTCTTGTCAGATGTTTGATAAGAATCTACCGTAAGAGCATATATATACTAAAACTTTGGTAATTTTGTATATTATTCCATGCTAATGTAACCTAGGAAAAAAACTACTGTTTCTTACAGAAAAAATTACGATCTCTTCAAAAATGACACTCGTTTCCGTCGCAAATGAATAGTTTCAGAAATATATATACATCTATATCCTACGATAATGGGGGACCCCCAGTGGGAACTCGGGGTTTTGGGTGGGGAAAACATACTGGGGAAACGAAATATAATTGTTTTCCTATAGTAAATAACGTGAATTAAGCGAATTGATGTTCATTTCAATGGGAAACAAACAGATCAACCAATTCGGATAACTTTAAGATGCACGGTGTCACTTCTCTTACGAACGAACATTAGCAACGTTACCATTATACACAGTGTTACCAACGTTGACGTATGGTACACAGAGTTACCAACGGCACGTTGACATTACTAGAGATAGTAATGATAGATATTTCCATAATTTAAATAATTTCTCCATATAAGTTTTAATCAATATATGAAATGTACAAAAAGGGCACAGAACCTAACAAACCCACCTAACCTAGCCTAGTAGTATGACAGGTCACAAAATAACATTTGATCTACATCGGACGTTGGCAGCACTGGTTACTGTATTTTTTCATGACACAATCTTTGTAACGGCGCCTCCAAAGTTTATCCAGATATACTGTTTTGTATTCTCCTCCAGTTATTATAATTTCAAGAAGGTAATGTATAGAGAAGAAAAGGCTTGTTTTACGTTTATATATCGATTCCCCAGTATGTTTTCCCCACCCAAAACCCCGAGTTCCCACTGGGGGTCCCCCATTATTGGAGGATATAGATGTATATTTATTTCTGAAACTATTAATTTGCGACGGGAACGAGTATCATTTTCGAAGAGAGCGTAATTTTTTCTATTAGAAACAGTAGTTTTTCCCTAGGTTACATTAGTATGTAATAATATACAATGAAACCAAAACGGTAGAGTCATAATCAGTATAGGAATATCAAAGCGTAAATTTGTATAAGTTGCCAATAATTCCCTGTGGATAACAGAATGGTTTTGAACGAATCTGATGATGATTATCGGCACAAATCCATAGTTGTGGAGTGAAGCTGAAATCACGCTAGGCTTTTTCAGGTATAGTACTCACGAAAGTGCAAAAGCATTGAACCATCGGCAATATTTACAACTTACGGTGTACCAACTCTAAAAGACACTATTCGAATGCATGGTTCTCTGAGGATTTCGCCTTCATCTTTTTAATATTTAATAAATAGTTAACCTTACCATACCTAACCTAACCTAGTAAGAAAATAAGTCGCTAACCTAACCGGGGCCAAGCCCACCGGTGTGACGGTCTGAACGATCCCCTAGTCTCAGAATTCTCCTTGACATTGTATAATGGTTCTTTTCCGCCATTAGATCGCATGAAAATAAAAACATCAAGCTTGTATATACTGGCAAGCGGTAATGTTGAGCTGCGCACGCTAACATTACAGGAAAATAAAGCATCAACCTTGTATGCACTGGCAAACGGTATTGTTCGCGCATGCGCAGATTATCAAGGAGAATTCTGGGACCGGGGGATCGTTCAGACCGTCACACCGGCCCCCCGTTGCAGGTCACATGAAAAAGTAATGAACAATCTTCAGGTTGAGCGGTAACGGTAGCACACTGTTCGAACCCTTCCAGATTTGAATTTGGCTTCAATTTTTTTGAGAATTATAATTATTTTGTTGGTATTTATTTGAGCCTGGTGTTATGGTATACAAAATATTGCTTTTTTAATGCTCTAACCAATTGTGCCTAGTATTCTGAGCTATTGAACAATGGTAACTTATGCAATAAGATGTTTTTCACACAGAATAATGGTAATTCTAAATACTAAGATTAGCTTGTACCAGCAGGGTACAGTTATAGTAGGTTAGGCTAATAAAGCAAAGGTGTCGCTGCCTCGTTGATTTCGATTTTTTATAGTTTTCAACACTAGCTGGGGTGCAGTTCATATGGTAATATTGGTACCTTTGTATATCAGTGGCCAGATTCTCCCACATGTATAGAATATGTGAATATTCTTCCGCTTTTCTAATTGTTTGTACGACTTGACCTCTGTACTTCAAAAACTGTGGCTGTTCTGCAAATCCTCCACACAAGAACACTACTTGACCTAAACTTGCTCCACCCGAGCTACCCTACAAGCTGTGTCCTTAACTAATGGTCCCCACTTACACTGCTGTATTGTTAGCATATCCTTTGTTTGATTCATAACAGTTTTTTATTCTAAGGTTTTTTATAGTTACGGGCATGGCCGCTATTATACATACGTCCCTAATCATTATTTCAAACTCAAGATAAAGCAGCTTAACCTAGTAAAGACACCCATAGAAGGGAGGCAAAGCACTGTGTACAGATCAACATGCACTGGGAGGATTAGGCATAAATAAAAATTATCATCTCATTTTACTAAATCACAGAAATAGAGCCTAACCTAAAATAGCCTCACCGGACCTTACCTGTAACTAGGATTACTTCAGGGTGTGTCCGCCTTTCTACAGAGTACCCCTTACCTTAACCCAAGGGAGCGGATATAATAGGTAGGATAGGGTAGGATAGTTTTAATTTTTTCATATTAATTTGACAAGTCTCATTTTATTGCATATAGCCTATCTGTTTGGATGATTATTAGAAAAATTATCCACCACCAGAGGGTAGCTGTATACTAGGATGAGTTGACTTCTCGCCAACTAGTCCCTTTGGAGAAGGCAGAAGCCTATTGTAGTTGCGCATACTGTATTAGTACATTATAAAGTATATAATATATGTTTAAAGAAAATATTAATTACTGTACTATTACAAGGCTTGTATAGTCATGTCCATGATAATTTGATATTGATAATTTCTTTTTATGGTTTAATCTTGAAATTTTTTCTTGTTTTTTCTTTTTACTAGTTTGTTCTCCTTATTGGAGCTATAGCATGTCTGTGTCCAGTTAAGGTGCTTGTTAGCTTTGCTAGTAATGATTATTTTAATTATAATAATAGAAGCAAAACTCGAGAGTTGTAGCATTTACACGAATAAGAATAAATATGGTAATTATATTACAATGATTGTAGACAATGATGAAAATTACTGGTCATCATTTTACACTTCCTTATAAAAATTTCAACTTCCATATTCTCCAGCATTGTTGTTTTCTCTAATAAGTAAAGGACTCGAGTTTGTATAGTTAGGAAAAATACAAATTATCTCCAAATTTGTCATCTTGCAGAAATTAAAAATGCTAATAAATGTCAATTAGGGTGTGGGTGACCCTGGCATATTTGGATTTATTTTTCCCTGTTGGAGCCCTTGCTTTTCCAACTAGGGTTGTAGCTTGGCTAGTAATGATAATAATAATGGCATTTATTACCTATGCAGTTTCCTCATTTAATAATGCACATTCATGGATACTCAAAAGTACAGTAATATTTTGATGAATATTTCAAGTAATCATTGCTGCATATCAGGTATAGTTTACTTATATATGTCTTTTATATAATTTTGAGGAATTTTATACTGGTTTTAGTTTAAGGTATTGTACTGTACATTCTTAATATTTGCAGATACCGATCTTGTGCAACAAAAATGACAGATAGGAAGGGGGGTTGGGGAATGAAAGGTTGCGGCATTTAGGGATACAGTACATCCCAGTGCCAAGGGTGTCTTGTCATTCCTGACCAGGTATTGGGCACTTGTCTTCCCTTGGAACTCCAACCTTTCCCCTTAAAGGTTTAGAAGTTTTATGTACCTACTCCAGCCCAGGTTGGCCTATTTTATATGAATGGGAGGATCCTCACTGAAGTCTGAAAACCGTGCTATCCCATTATTGTTTCCTTATATCGTTACACGTGGATTGTATTGAGTTAGTTATACATATACAATTGAATTGACATTCAAATAAGTGTATAATTGTCTTATTTTAGTTGTGGCTCCACATGCGAAAATTGTTCTTTTTTTGAATAGATTACAAAAAATTCTCGGAGATGTGATTGATAGATGAAGAATGCCAATTCCATGATCTTATTGATCTACCCTCTCAGAGAATCATGCTTTACTAGTAGGGTTCTCCAGTTTTCTAGATAATGATGGTTGTATTGGTCCTAGATGCATACATCTCTGACACGCTGGCCCAGATTTCCCTTCTCATCTGGCATATCCACCGAGCACATATGCGACAAGGACACGATCACTTTTTTTTTTTTTTTTTTAAGGTTGTGGCTCCACACATGAAGTATGTTCTTTCTTCAGTGTACACACTTATGCTTTAAAGCTATATGATTGACTACAGAAGAATGCTATATTCTTGGAGAATTGCTGCTAAGGCCTTTTTTCTATTACAGGGAAGCCCAGAGGGCAAACTATTAGTTTCAATAAGTCATTTGAACAGATGATTGATTTTCCTCATAAGAGTTGAGGAAAAGGAAATTAATTCAATTCCAGGTCTTAAAAATCACCCTTAAAGCATTTTTGCACACAATTTACAGTATGCACATTTTATCCTACAGAAATATAAGCCTTCTTCTCTTACGTTGTAGATAGATAACAGCGAAGCTGGAATGCGGCAATTGAAAACTATAACGACAAGTAAACATATGATTGCCCCCAGCCTATCCTACAAATGTTCAATGCCTTCTCAAATGTAAGAAATGTTTCTTTCCTTCGGTTTTTCCAGCACAGGATTCGACTATAACAAGGGGTTCTTTTGATTAGTGTGTGTGTGTGTTTGGAGCCGTATGGGGGAGACTGGACTTTGAGAGACTTCTCAAGTTTGGTTGGTCGTCCTTGGAGGAGCAATCTTTAGTGACAGATGTATTGGCTTTAACTTTTGGGTTATCCTTGAGGTTCCTTTAAGGCTCACCCTCTCACTTTAACACCAATAATTCCACTCCTCTCCCGTTGGACTCCAGTGGAGGTTCGGCCAAGGGGGGGGGGCGGCTTTTACCTTGACAATCCTTGAGGTAGGGAGGCCTTCTCATTTTCCTTGACAATCCTCAAGGTAAGAAAGGGAGAGTTTTCCTCCCGAGGGGAGTCTTCATTTCAGATTGAGTGGCAGACATTCCCATGGAGGCCCTTGTCGAAGGACCTTCAGGGGAGATTTGTCTCCTTCCAGAGGATCTCTCTCGAGCTAGGAGCTGCAGGCGCCTTCTTCACCTTCGAGCCCAGGTCCTTGCCCTTCAGGAGGTCTCTACCAGAGCATTAGCTCTTTGGAGCATGCTCACAAGGTTTCTACAACCTTGCCAGATCCCTCCTCACCAAAGGTGAATCTTATAAGTCTCAGGTGGCTCCCTTCTAGAGGGAAGCACTTTTTAGTTCCTGGTTCTCTAGTTGTCCTTCGGATTATTGCTCTTCGGAGCAATCTCGCAAAGTTTTTCCTCCTCCTTTGCCTCTTCAGAGGCAGTTTGTAGATGCGCCTCTCATAGGTGGTCTACTTTGTCCAGACCTGAGGAAGTAACTCTCCAGCTTGCACATCCTGACATGCCTCATCCAGGAGTTTTTGCTTGCAGAGGATTTGTCTCTTTAGAACTCTCTTCTACTAGAAGCTTTTGCTAGATGCACTTCTCAGGCGCTCTGCCCTAGATTTCGCCTCCTCTTCTAGCATGACTTCTTTTCTGCAAGTGTGTGAGTCTTTTTGATGTGTCCCAAGACATGCTTTCTCCATGCATGCGTCATCTAGGTCCTAGATGCATACATCTCGGACACGCTGGCCCTGATTTCCCTTCTCATCTGGCATATTTACCAAACACATGATCTGCTACCCCAGATTCTTCTCTACAAGAAGCTTTACTAGATGAACATTTTACCAAGCAGATAGACTCTCCTTCCGTACGAATGTGTCTTATAGGTGCGCTGCTGTGGGAACATCTAAACTTGAAGCATGTCTATCAGACAAGCCTCGTCCCGAACATTGCTCCCCATAGAAAGCACCTTACTAGATGCAAGTCTGATGCTCTCCTCCTGAATCGTCCTTCCTACTCGCTTCTTTCAGACACGCCTCACATGGTTCACATTCACTAGGAAGGCATCCTATCCCACTTGTTTTCGTTAGGGGTTGGATACTCGGAAAGGGTAGAAAGCATGCAACTGGAATTCTTCCCCTCCCTACAGCCCCACACCACAGGCAGAGATTACCTTGATGGATTAGTTAGTTTGTCAGTGTCTGTTCTAGTAGGTTTGTGGCGCATTCTTCTCCTCGGAGTAGAAGAGGAAACATGAAAGACCCACGTAGCTTCTGGCTGATCGGAGAGAAGTTCACCAATATCCCGAATCTAGAGCCTTTAGAATTAGAAAGAAGGCTATCAATATCTTTAATTACTCTCAGAGAGGTCACATCTGAGATGGATCTGCCTGTGGATCTCCTATGTAAAGAGGCAAGAACGCTTGAACTGTCAGGTGAACCGTACTTCTTACGGACAACAGACCCTCGTCATTTTCAGGAGACCTTGATGTCGTCAGGATTTGTGGTGGCCCTATAGAAGTATATAGTGTACTGTGGTCTCACCCAGATTGCACTCTCCCATCAGCACTGGCAAGGAATGGGTTCCTAGAGAAAATGCGCTGGCTACGTATACGATGGTTCTGGCTCTTCCTGAATGCCCAGAACAACTATCTCGCAGAAGGCAAGGAAAGCAATCTTAGCCAATCTCCTTGCATATTCCTGGATCAATCAGTCATTGGAAGCTTTAGGCATGTTAGATACTCAGGCATTGACTAGGATCACGTTCTTAACCCATTACTTTCTGTAGATGGTTTGAGCATGGTGTCATGGCGATCATTTCTATTGGACAGACTACGGTTGACCTTGGCTTGATGCTGGGAGACCCTTGGATCCCATCAATGAGAGAAGCTTTTCATCCCAAAGGTAAATAAGGAACTGCTATTATTGGAATAGTGGCATTGTGGGGAGAGTTACCCCTTCCACGACTCCCTGAGAAGACAGACCACTTAGCCTGGTGGACTGAAGCCGAGGATCTTTGTAGGTATCCGGACATCCTTCTCGCAACATGTTGCAAAAAGCCTCTTTGAGAGAGGAGATGCTATCACCTTGTGGAAGATGTTCCCGTGTGGCTGTTTGAGTGGATTGTGTTGTGGAGGAGGCTATCTTGGGATCTCCGTCAGGAGCTGCAGAAGGTCCGGGAACCAGTGCGAGATGCCATAGCGGAGCTGTAAGTGTCATGGTCTTGTTGAGCACCCTTCTCATCAGACAGAACGGAGGAAAGGTGTATATGTCGATGTTGTCCCACTGTTGTTGGAATGCATCTTGCATTTGAATATGAGATGATTCACAGACCACTCGGAGCCCACTAACCAAGTCGCTCTGCTCAGATTCCTCTTGCCTAGAATGAATTGGGCTGATAGGGGCACAGGGTTGTCTTTTGTCCATCATAACTTCTCCAATGCCAGAAGGTACCACCTTGCTTGTTTACGTAAGTCACTACTGTGGTTTTGTTGCTCTTTAGCACCACAGAATTACCTGCCCGGAACTGTTGAAGGGTTAGGAAGGCTGCCCTCATCTCTTAGGATATTTATGTGCTGGTACCTTTCAGACTTGGACCAAAGCTATGAGGCCGTGTGGTGCAGTATGTGGCCCCCCACACTTCTATTGATACATTCAAATAGAGCATCAATTCCGGGAGAGGGACGAGAAGGTCTGTCCCTCTGCGGAGGTTCTCGTCTGTCATCCACCATTGAAGGTCCGTCAGCCGCTCTAGTGCCATGGGGATAAACGTATCCGGGTAGTCTGAGTGTCGACTCGACCTCTATTTCAGCCACCACTGTAGAGATTGAATTCTGAGGAGGCCATTGGGCACTAGACGTTCCAGGGACGGCAGGTGACTTGGAAGACTCAACCACTGCTGGGCTGGAAGATCTTCTCTTTTTGAGGAAGGTCCTTGCTACCTCCCTCAGCCTGTGTACTCAGTTGTCTGATGGAAAAACATTTTGTAGTTTGGTGTTTATGATCATATCAAGTTACTGTATACCAGTCTGGAAGGGGAGCAGAGATGACTTCTCGAGGTTTATCGTGATCCCCAGATCCTGGCAAAACTTAAACAGTCTGTCTTGGTGCTGAAGAGGGGTTACCACCAATTGTGCTAGGATCAGCCAGTCGTTGAGGTATCTTAGGAGACGAATGCCAGTCCTGTGACCCCAAGATGACACTAGGGCGAACACCCTCGCGAATACCTGGTTTGTTGTGAAAAGACCAAAGCACAGCACCTTGAACTGGTACAGTATTGCCTGTTATCGTGTATGGTCCGGAGATACTTCCTTGAAGACGGATGGACTGGGATCTGGAAGTATGCATCTTTGAGATCCAACGTGCACATGACACCTGTTTTCTTATCGCTTGTCCGACCATGCCTTCTGTTGTTATTCTGAACAGAGTTTGAAGAACAAACTTATTCAGAGCCGAGAAATCGATGACTGATCTCCAGCCTCCTTAAACCTTTTTCACAGAAAGTCGACTGAAGAAGCCTGGAGAGCCGTCAAGGACCTCTCGGAGATAGCCCTTCTCCAACTTGGTCTTGACTTCGGCCCGGATGGCCAGCTCCTTTGCATAGGAGCTCGATGGGACTGGTGCCCGAGGCACTGGGGGGAGAGGTTAAGTGGAAGGGTCGTGATACCTTGAACGAATCACAGAATCTGTCCCTGGTTTGGTCCCGTGCTGCAGCTACTTCTGCCAGTGGTGTTGCAAGCATCCCCCCACTGGTGGGCAGGTGAGAGGATTGCTCTCCCTAGCTGGAAAGACTTGTGCCGCTCCCCTTACTACTTTTCCCTCCTCTACTCTGTAGAACTTTGAGCCCTTTTTCATCTTTAGCAGGATAGGACTGGCTGGCTGCTGCTTAGGAGCTGGTGGAGCCTTACTGTAGAGCCTGGATGTCAAGGCCCAATGGAGAATGGAATCCTGGTTGGACTTTCTCCGTCAATCAGTCGCCCCTCTCGACCTCTTCCGGCTTGAACAAGGAAGAGCCATCCAAGGTGGAGTTCCTGCGCCTGGTAACCTGAGCCTATGGGACCTGTCTGTGGAACCTCTCAATTATCGTATCCTGTTGCCTGAGAATCACGTTCGCCCACAGTTTAACCACCTGGTGAGTGAGGAACTCTTATGTTGCAGGTGCCAGATAGAAGGAAGGTTTCCATAGACTTCCTTGTAGAATCCTTGGTTCTAATAAGGTGGTCCGCTGATCCCAACCATAGATCCAGCCATGAAGTAGCCTGCATGATGCACTTAGCTACCTTCTCCATGTTTAGGATTTCAGACGCCATAAGAGAGGCTGAGAGTTCAGGAAGTCTCTAGAACGATACTCCCCTTGAGAGAGAGACCTCCAAGTCTAGAGGCAAAGCTGTAAGAGCTCGTCTGAGACCTCATAATACCTCCTCTGCTGGAAAAATGATGGTGAGAGGAATTTAGAGGCCCACTGGAAGCAAACTAGAAGACCCAGTAAACTGAGATAATGCCTTCTTTCTTGGTGCTGTCAACACCTTTGGCCAGAGCAAGGCTGCACTGGCCTTAGGAGGTTGTTGGGTGGCATAGATGTAGTCTAGGACCATATCCTTGCTCTTCTGAGGTGCCCTCTCTGCATCGGCCAACCCACTGATGGGCCTCGTGCAGGTTAGAACCTGCCAGAAGGCATACTCCGACTCTCTTTGTTCAGCTTCTGAGTTGAGCTTTGGACTACCAGCCCTAGGGAGATAGTTGTCATCCATGTCCAGTTCATCATCCACCTTTGAGCTCTCACCCATAGGTCAAGGTCGTCAACGGAAGGGATGTTGCTTGCAGACGTTCCTGCTGCCGGGAAGGTCCCGCGAGCTCTCTCTTGCAGAAGAGACTCTCGCCTTTGCGTTCTTCAAGTCTGCTCTTCGTGCTCCAGTGGTCTAGAGACGGGCCTAGTTTCCGGGTGGATTCATGACTTCATCTAACTATATTGCAGAATTGTACAGAACAAAGCATATCATCCTTCCATTCCTGTGGCCCCTCTTGCAATTCTTTAGCCAGGTTACAGAGCTTGGCGAACCATTCCAAAGTTGAGCTAGTTTGGTCGACAACTTCTTCCGTTTTTTGCTGTGTTGCTTCTTCCTCGCTCGCCGACTTTGTCACGTCTACGAGGTCTGCGTCAGTAGCGGCTGGGGGTAGCAGTTTAGTAATTCCTTGACGTCTCCTTTTGGTCATGTCTGCAAAGTCCTCTGCACTGCAGTGTTGGATTTTGGAAGGTGTAAATCCTTTGTTGTCATAAACAGCCTCAGGCCATAACTACTTCCAGTGACGTTAATGATGGCAGGCTTCATTTCTTGCAATGTCTTCTGGTTATTTAAGAGGCACGTAGCAATTGTGTACTGCTACATCTTCTAAGGGGCATCCACAGAAGTAGCCAGGTTCGCCAGGGCATTCCTTGTGTATTTAGCCTTGAATGCCCTGATAACCTCTGGTCCATTGGCTGAATAAGTGACGTCGTGTTGGGCGGCAGGAACTCGATCTGAACCCCTTATACAACAGGTCAGTAGCATTTCCACCAGTGTTAGCCATAAGGAGATAGATTTTAAATGGCTAGCCCTTCTCTAATAGATACACCTAGACTTGCAGGCTAACACACTGGTGGAACCAGTCTGAGGTCAGCATCTTGGTTATTTAGGCCTTTGAATTGCGCATCCAGTGTGTAACGGGTAACAGATTCTTGGTTTTATATACAGTACAGTACTTGTAAATAAGGCCTGGCTTTAAAAAAAAATCCAGCAGCATTGCCACACATCATTAGGGTTACAAGATCTTTGTATGCTTTAAACCTGTAAGATTTTATTTCCTCTTTGAATAGGAAAGATCGCGATGGCATTCTTTTCCAAAAGAAGCCCGTCTCGTCCATATTAAATACTTGTTCGGGCTTATATCCACCTTTGTAGATAATAATCTTGAAAGCTTCGTTGTCGTATGTTTCAGCAGCGATTGTGCCAGCGGAAGCAGTCTCGTCATGTAGAGAAACGCCTTTTTTGGCCAAAGCGTTTCTGAATCTGTAAACCACCTTTTGCTTGCAGAAAAATGCCATTTTTCATGTGGTGAATCAGTGGACATCCCTGGTTGGGGATCTTTCCGTCGTCTTCATCTTCGTGTTCCACTGTTGTTCTCAGGTTCCTTAGCAGCAAGAGTCGGGTACAGACTCCTAGCCTTTGTTTGGATAATGTTCGTATTCATGGCTATGTTCTTCTTTGAGGAGTTGGGTATCCGTACGCCCCAAAAATCTTACATACGGACGATTGTTTTATTATGAACCGTAACCACTCTCTTCGCAGACTTATTAAAGGTGATGGCAGCTGTTTTTAGTGTTAGCGTCGTCCTTCTTGATGTAATGAACGTTGGATTTGTTCACACTAAACTGTTGGGCCACATCTGCAAAGATTCTGTCTTCCCTCAACATATAAAGAAGTTGATCTTCTCAGTGATCGTCATTGTTCTTTGTTTGTATTTGGGCTCATCAACAGTCTTGTAAGAAGCGGCACGCTTGAGAGCCATTGCAGGGCGTGAAAATTTGAGCAATTTTCACGACAAAAAAATCACAACACTAAGTAAACCGCGAGGTAAGAAAGCTTAAAGCAAATTCTCAGTGAGATAGAGGCAATGGGGAGATGCTGCGGGATCGAGATCTTAGTATCGGTCAAACCACTAATCACAGGCCCTATTACAAAACAGGAATCTGCGATTTATCGTCTCCCTCTCATGCACCAATGACAGCCCGTCTTAAAACGCACTTTGTCAAAAAGATGGTACGCATTGTGTTTTTTCCAACAATGGGACATTGCATCCCAGGTTTTTTTTTTTTTTTTTTTTTTTTTTTTTTTTTTTTTTTTTTTTTTTTTAATTAGAGTTACAAGTTCTATTATATGTTTTGCTATTTTACACTTGTTTTGTTGTTCCTAGACTTGGAAGTCATATTTGTAAATATTTTAATGGATTTAAGGAGAAATTTTGGGTGCTAATATTTTGCCTCTGTCCAGAAAGTTTGCTATATTTTCCACATATGTATATTAAAGAGTTTGTGAAGTCGTGAATTCATAATAGTTTAACCGCGAAGTAGCAAGGGGTCAAAGTATAGTAGTCTATGAAGTTCAAGCCTCATATGTATGTGCCAGAATGCTACATACACCAATATTTGATATTGTGATAATAGGAATTGCAGGTAATATATATTTCAGGGTATTGCAAAATGCAATGGTATTAAACTATGTTTTGAAAGATGTTTTATAAAGCAAAATCCTCAGATGGTTACATGTGGCCTTTACTACTATAGGCAACAGACCCAAGGGTAATGACATGGGATATGTAAGAGCTTTTTATAGGGCTTGTCCTTAGAATGTTGATAGATTTGAAGACGGAGTACTGTGAAAATTCATACTGAAAATGAGGCATTAATGGAGAAAAGTGGTATTAGCTGGTAAATGATCTGAGAACTCTTAAAGTTTATATGGTTTAGAAATGTATTGAGAAATGTATGATGGATATGGTTTAGAAATTTAGCAGTTAGCATGAACACATTGTTAAAAAAGACAGTACTGTATGTATAGGAGTGGCAGATGAGTCCTTATGGAAAGACCCAGGAAATCTTAAAAAGGAGGATAGACCTGTACCCCATGGGAGTTCAGGAATACATGGTATATTATTATTATTATTATTATTACTACCAGCTAAGTTACAACCTTGGTTGGAAAAGCAGGATGCTATAAGCACAAGGGCTCTTACAGGGAAAAATAGCCCAGTGAGTAAAGGAAACAAAGAAAGAAATTGATCTTAAGAGAAGCAATGAACAAGTAAGATAAAATATGAACAGTTGTAATATTAGAATAGATTTTTCATTTATAAACTTTAAACAAGAGGAAGAGAAATAAGGTAGAATATTGTGCCTGAGTTGTAACCTCAAGTAAGAGAACTCACCCCAAGACAGTGGAAAACCATGGTCCAAAGGTTATGGCACTACCAAGAACTAGAGAACAATTGTTTGGTATTGGAATGTCCTTCTCCTAGAATAGCTGCTTACCATAGTTAAAGTCTCTCCTACCATTGCAAAGAGAAAAATAGCCACTGAACAATTAGTGTAGTATAACCCCTTGAGCGAAGAGTCTTTATACAGAGGACATGAAGGGGAAAGAAAGGGTTGTTAGGTGGTAATTAGCGATACAGGATAATCAAATACAAACGGTCATTACTAGTGCAGTAATATATTAAGCAGTCTCAACGACATATTTTTTTTTCTATTTTTTCCTGTCCTCAGTTGATATGTAGTAAAGTCAGGGGTAGATGATTAAATGCTACAAGGGTTTTATATTTTATTAAAGACATTCTAATTAAAAGAAACTTAATAAATGTTGTGTAACAATCTAGAATAAAAAGTGTTGTTATTATAGTGTATATAGATGTTGGTCCAGTTTTATAATTAGGATATTTAATTTGGTATCAGCAGAGAATTACTAGTTTGAACTGCGATTCAATTATTACTCAATTATGTCAAGGTCTACTCTGCATATGTGTAATTCACCGTTTTAAATATGTTCATTAGCATTTATCGGAAAGTCAATGGCATTAAGTTTTTATGACCTCTTGTGTGCATTAATGAAAACTGGTAATTTCTGCTCCAGGATACATGCTTATGACTTCACAATTGAGAGTAAAGTACTGCCAAGGTCTGAGTAACAGGCCTAGTCGTGAAAGGAACTGTGGTTATATTTTTACATTCTTCACTTCTGTTATTTGATTGAGAAACCTCTAGCTCGTCTCCACCCCCCTCCCCTTACGAGAAAGCAGATTCAGTGTGTACCATAAGTGAAGGCTTGAAAATAATGCTTCACGAGACACATTAAATTCGACAATTACTCTTTTTAGAGCTACTCACATTTCCTTGATTTATCTATATTGCAAGTTGTACATAAAACTGAAGGTTAATGAGACATTGCAAATAGCATGATCTGATGTTTTCGTCATCTAATATAGCTTATCAAAGCATTTTAAATTATCAGTCATTGCTTAATGTACATCTTCGGATGACACTTATGCCAGCGCATGCACCCTTCGAGTCCCCCACAGTCCTTGGGAGTCGGAGTGTGGAAATTATGCTGTAGATTTAAAAGGATTCCTAGAGACATTCAACTTGATAAAACCATGTGGTCATCGTATGATGAGCATGTATAGGTTCCTGTGGTCTTGGTAATGCTTTATTTATTCATGTCAAAGATACTTGATTTATTTAATGTACTGTACCAATAAAGATTTGACAGTTCGTTAGAATATGGTGGTGATTAATTTTGACGGTCATCTTATACTTGATGAAAAAAACATTTGGTGGTTTTTGTGTTTAAGAATTCAAATAACTTGATACGTCTGTAATGGCCATTTATAAACATGCTTTGGGCCCACTCGATATTAATTACAATACCACATTGTTAGCTTTAAATCTTAGTAGGCAACTCATATATCCCATGGGATCTGAAATTAAATGCATGTGTTTGCATGGTTCTTTGTGAAGAGTAAGAAGTAATGATAAGTTCTTTTTTGCATATGTACATGATATTTATATCTATGATTATTCAAAGCGTATTTTCCTGCGTTGTATTACTACTAGCTTGCTTGCTTTAAGGGCCGGATACCTAACCATATTACACAGGGGAACCCTACATCATACAGTACCTACAAGATCAGTTTATCGTATACGTTCTTAGGTATTTTTCATATTAGTGTTTTTTTTTTTTTGGCCAAATCCACACTATCGAAAGACTTGGAAAACAAGTGTGTCCTCAATTTCTTCTTGATGGCATTAATGTCTTCAGTCGTTTGAATTATTTTATGATAAAATTGATCGTGAGCTTGGTAATTAATATTGGTTGTAGATGCCGTGTAGCCATACGATATTAATTGTTTCGATATCCACCTGCTAAACTGAATGTGTTGTAGGTTCAGCCCTTGGATTTTGAAGTCTGAATTTCATAATCCAATCCGGTCCAAGCCACCTTCAAGAAACAATGGGTACACGTCATGTGGTTTTAATTATTGTTTGAAGTTTATGGTGGAAATCGACCATTACTTCTTTTGAGTCATTGAGTTCGAGTTCATTTTTTCGTGGATGTGATGTGATTGCTCATTGGAAGAGAAACCCCCCCCCCAAAAAAAAAAAAAATCTTTTTGCTAGTCATGTTTCATTACGTTGGAGGTAGCGCAAGGTCATCAACAGGTGGCAACATTCTTCGGTCTAGTCAGTAACACAATTTTTATGTAGGGAGTTTGGTTAGAATTAGTATCAATAGTAAGTATGCTATTCTAAATATGATGAATTCTAGTCAATAATGGATGGACATCAATTCATGTCATATAACTTTTTTTTTCTTTTTTTTTTTGTAACCGACTACATATTTGGCGTGCAGATTTTCAATAGACTTCTCTCCCACACAAATATGTAGTATCGGTTGGATACAAGTAGACACTTGGGCTCATGAATTTCTTGCACCGCCTTTGCCCTTTTTTTTCCCCTTGTTTAAATTACATCTAAAGCAGATGGGGTTGCTTTGTGTCTGGTTCTATTTTTTTTTTTCTGTTGATGTAAATACCGCAGTGGTCTCATGTTCTGTCTATAAACCCGAGAGAGACAACTGTTCTACTTTATAATTGTAGGCGGGACGATGTGGGTGTGTTCTCTACTAATTCAATGTGACTTTTGTTGACCTGCGCTTTGAATTGGATATCCAGTTAATGGTAGATGTATTTAGAAACAGAAAGATATATAATAATAAAATATAGGTTTACTTCGTGATATTCTCTCTCTCTCTCTCTCTCTCTCTCTCTCTCTCTCTCTCTCTCTCTCTGAAATTGGAATATTTACATTTATGAAGTAGATTGTCGAATACCGTCATAGAAAAGTAAGTTATTCAATCGTTGTATTCCCATTACACATTATGTTGAGAACTACCATGATATCCGTTACATAAACGCTTAGAGAGAGAGAGAGAGAGAGAGAGAGAGAGAGAGAGAGAGAGAGAGAGGGGGGGGGGGAGGATATCGTATCCTCACATTACTTAGTTGGTTTAGATTTTAAAGGACAAACGTGTCTAGGAACCATGAGATGTTACTTACATACGTGAGAGTTCAAAAGATCATTTGGGAGAAGACTTTTTGGATTTTCTGAAGTCTGCATGTTGTTTGCGCCTGTAATAAAAGTATCATATGAGGTTTCAGTTAGTCTACCAGACCAAGGACTAGGTTGAACAGATTGCTGCATTCTCTCTCTCTCTCTCTCTCTCTCTGTCTCTCTCTCTCTCTCTCTCTCTCTCTCTCTCTCTCTCTCTCCAGTCAATGCAGGCCAGTAAATATCAGTTCATACTGATTCAACCTTGCTTATGAAATAATTATCGTGTTCAATATGCGATGACATTTTTATTCGAGGCCAGAGTAGATTGACCTTTACGTGCATTAATTGCCTCCACCAACGAAGTTGGAAGGAGGTTATGTTTTATCCCCTGTTTGTGATTGTGAACAGCTTCCTGACCAAAATTTTAATCGTAGAGTTATGAAACTTGCTTGGATTAACTTGTGTAAAAAGCTTGAGCTTTTTATCCAATACTTCTCCGTTTATCATCTACTTCGCTCTTCATAGTCCTCAGCCATGTAGGCTTGAGTCTTCCAACTCTTCAAGTGCCTTGTGGAAACCAGCTGGACATTTGGTGAAATTCACTCTCCACCTGCTGTAACTTCACAATCTGTTGAAGTAAATACAAATATGCGTGTGGAAATTATTGTATCCCAGCCATAAGATTCACCACATATCTTGTTTACATAAAACGTATCTCATAAACCTACTATTCCAATTCATCAACTTATACAATGTTTTATCAAACATTCTAATTTCGGAATTACAATTTGCTAATCCTGATACTTCATTTATATCTCATTTTGAGAATTGTTTGTTTTTCTTAAATTCCGTGAAAATAAGGTTATGAAATGGCTTGATGTCCTATGGTCTGTACTTGAGTACCCCCCCCCCCCCCCTCCTCCTATCGCCGCCGCCTCTAGGTGCAACAGGTGTGTTCAGCAAGCCTGTATTGACCTTGGTGTTCAGTTTGACTTATTAGCCCTGTTAGGTTTTCCAGCATTATTCCGATGGCGTGGCCATTTACCTCTGGAAACAAACAACGCATTTTCTTCCACTCTCTCTCTCTCTCTCTCTCTCTCTCTCTCTCTCTCTCTCTCGAAGGGTTCATACTCTTAAGTCTAAGTTTTATAAAGTAACATTGATAAGTAGTTGATTTTCTTTTCTTTTTTATTTAAACGAATAGCGCTCTCTCTCTCTCTCTCTCTCTCTCTCTCTCTCTCTCGAAGGGTTCATACTCTTAAGTCTAAGTTTTATAAAGTAACATTGATAAGTAGTTGATTTTCTTTTCTTTTTTATTTAAACGAATAGCGCTCTCTCTCTCTCTCTCTCTCTCTCTCTCTCTCTCGAAGGGTTCATACTCTTAAGTCTAAGTTTTATAAAGTAACATTGATAAGTAGTTGATTTTCTTTTCTTTTTTATTTAAACGAATAGCTCTCTCTCTCTCTCTCTCTCTCTCTCTCTCTCTCTCTCTCGAAAGGTTCATGCTCTTAAGTCTAAGTTTTATAAAGTAACATTGATAAGTAGTTGATTTTCTTTCTTTTTTTTATTCAAACGAATAGCTCTCTCTCTCTCTCTCTCTCTCTCTCTCTCTCTCTCTCTCTCTCTCTCTCCAAATGAATGTACTCGTGCTGTTTATTGTTGAATATTCACTCAAGTGAATCATGAAGCAGCCATTTTTATTGACGTGTAATACACTGTGCTATTTAGTTTGTTTTAATTATCGCAATAAGTTGAACTTAAGTAGATTTCATGATTTTGATGGTAAGCCAAATCTCTTGGTCCTCGTCGTTATTATTAAAGGAGACTTTGCTGTGCTCTGGTTGGAAGATGTTGCCCAAGGTCTATATCTATAGACCTTGTTCTTGCCCATACCCATGATGATTACGATACTGATATTTTTTTTTCTTTAATTAAGAAATTTTCATTTACAATTATTGCATTTTGTAATATTGTATATGCATCATCATATGTACATGAATTAATTTTGTAATTAATATTCACAAATGCACCTTTAATTGTTCATCTAAATGTTTTTAAATTACAAACATGTCGACTCTTGAATACTTTTTGAGAAAAAAAATCCTATTTTATTTATATTAAAAGTATTTATCATTCTACTGTTTGAATTAGTAGCTTGGGGATTTCAATAACCGTTTGACAGGAAAATCGCATATGTAATGAAATTTAGTTTGAATAAATTTTCTCAGTTGGTTTGTTTAAATGACTCAAGATATATGATTTAAAACTTTCCTATATAACGCCAATATTACTTTCATTATTTTATAAATATAAAATCTAATTCATTGGCTAAAGATTTTTTTTACCCCTTGTTTATAAATATAATTTCGTGAGAAAATTATGCACCCCGGATGAGTTTTCCTTATCAATATCGCTTCCTATCTAATCTCGTTATCTTTTGCCATTGAAGAGTGTTCTCGGAAATACTCATTGATGACTCTTTGTAACGTATCGGTGTTATCTTATCAGTTAACGTATTGCTACAAAGCGATCTTCAACCATGAGTGTCGGCTGTTATAACGGGCTTTGTATTTTATGATTGGCGGTTATAGATCACTCATCATATTGGGGTCGTTTTACAACTCTCTCTCTCTCTCTCTCTCTCTCTCTCTCTCTCTCTCTCCCCGTCTTTTTACCGACTCTCTCTCTCTCTCTCTCTCTCTCTCTCTCTCTATATATATATATATATATGTGTGTGTGTCTCATTATTTAGTTGTATCTATTTTCTTTGTTAACCTCTCTCTCTCTCTCTCTCTCTCTCTCTCTCTCTCTCTCATTTAGTAATATGTATATTTAATGTCATCCGTCCATTTATCAAAGACGTTAGGAAATGGTAATTGTTATATGGCAGAGACATTTGAGGTTCCTTGTCCGCAGATCGTTATTTTCGTGTTTACGTACCAAGAGAGTTTAAGACTTATACGATCCGTAGATCCAGCTGGCCGAGTTCGTTCCTCCCCTTCACCACCGCAAAAGGTTTTTAGACATAGACGTTGTTCTCTCGTAAAATATAAGTTTATGGCAGCTCGGCCGTCATCTCGGGAGAATATAGTATATTCATGTATGCATGAAAAGATGCGTTGTGCATTTATGTGCTTTTTATCATACGGATTGGATGAGCTTTGCGATAGGCTCTCGGAGAGATGGATCTCATTTTTATAGCGTCTATAAAGCAATGTCACGTCCTTGGGATGAGTAAAGATATAAGTATAGCATCATTGCTGTTGGTGCGAGTCTTTTTTTTTTTTTTTTTTTTTTGCGGGGGGGGGGGTGCTGCTGCTTTGGTATTGTCGATTTAACCTTAATTGTGAGTTAGGAGTTTATTGTTATTGTGCTCCAGTTTAAAGGTCTTTAAAGGTCACTCATGAATGTCGGAGGCAAGGGACAGTGACATTGCCCTAGCAATCAGGTCAGTGTACTAGAGACTGACCATATATTATATGATCAGCGCCCAAGCCTCCTCTCTACCCAGGCTTGGACTAGGGAAAGCCAGGCATTGGCTGCTGATGACTCAGCAGACACACTTATAGGCTCCCCCTTACTTAGCTCACAAGGATGGTAAGGTTGCAGACACTAATGCAGTGTTTCCCAACCCTTTTTAAGTGATTACCCCAACGGTAACATCGGATGTTTTTTTGCAGCCACCTGATGATGAACTGTATGGATCATGTAGCCCGCTATTGGCTGCTTGTGCTACTCGGAGCGGGGGGGGGGGGGGTTGAGCTGCCTGCCACCCTGACCAAATCATTGTACAGCAATGTTAAAATTATTGAGTTTTCCTATAAAATAATTATTGCAGATTTTGTGTATGAATTATGGCAATATTTATGGGAATGTGAATAATTCAATTTCAGAACATCTTGATTACCCCCCAAAATACGGGTCCATTACCCCCACTGGGGTAATTTACCCCAGGGTTGGGAAACACTGCACTAATGGCACTAACGAGTCTGAGTGGGACTCGAACCCCAGTCTGGAAAACTCCAGACAGAGACTTTACCAACCAGGCCACAACAACCCATACAGTTTTACAAATGGGTCTGTTTTGTAAATGTTAATTTCAATGAGAATTATATATTGCGTAAGATTGTATATATTCTGATGTTTTTGTAGTTGATAATTCAACTACAGTTTCTAATACTACGGAAAATTAAATATAATGATATAGAGCAGTGGTTCCCAACCTTTTTTCTGTCATTTCCCCCCTGCACCCAGTTCAACCATCCAGATTTCCCCCTTCATGCCCTGTACAGCCCTCATGCCCACTCGCCTGCCTCAGAAATGGGCATGATACTCCAATTCTCCCCTTGAATATCATGTCAGTGAGAACTGATATGATCATATCACAATTGAATGGCTAACAACAAATTGCCGCATGTACTATGAGGACATTTTCCGCTTGTTTTAGTTAGTAGGTAGTGTGATTATTTCCCCCCTGGAAGCTCCAAATTTCCCCCTAGAAGGAAATTTCCCCCAGGTTGGGAACCACTGATATAGCGAAACACGATTTTTTTTTCTGGTATTCCAGGGTTTACCAGTAATAGCCCTGGGTGAGTCATTCAGGTTTTAAAGTACTGTTACCACGCGTCATCGGCATATCCGGTGATAGTAATAGCTCGGGGGGTTATTTACAATTTCATTCTGGTCAGTTTTCCCTCTTGTAGATATCACTCTTTAATTTCGTCATTTCCGTTACCACGTATAGAGATACACAGAGGATATGCGGGCATCTGAGTCAGTGTTCGACTTTCGCCAATGCAGTGCTTTCATTCGTGTCATTTTTCTTATCGTTTCGTGTATTTTAATTTGATATTTTAGTACTTTCGTTTTTTTATTTCTCATTTGTTGACTACATTTTTTTCTTGTTTTTATCTCTTTAAGCAAATATTAAATATCTGAAATAAGGTATTATATATTTTGGTTATTAATTTTTTCTAACAGTTTAAAGGTTGAAAGTATGGTCAACTCTCTCTCTCTCTCTCTCTCATCTCTCTCTCTCTCTCTCTCGTAAATACAAATACGCACACCTGTTGAAACTAATTTTAAATATAAGAGAGGTTTTTGGTAAGTGATCTCACACCTCTGGTATGGCCTTGTTTGAGAGATGGGATCGGTTGACTCCCCCCACCCCCTTAATCCCCAAGTGATCGGGAAAGTGAAAGTAACCAAGGAAATATTTTGTGACTAATGAAATTCCAGATCTCTCTCGTTGTGCCGCTCCTTGGTTTTGGGAAGATTGGTGTTACATAATGTATTTTTTAGTTTAATTTTAGGATTGAATTTGCGTTTCAGAATGAAGTTGGAGTGAATTTCCGCAACGAATTTTGGTTTTATTTATAGAAAATATATTAGGATAATTAACAGTATAATTTGGGTTAATTTACAAGGTTTCTTTTATGGTGATTTGCAGAAAATAATTTAATTGCGGTTAATTTCCAGATTCTATTTTGAGGTAATTTTCTGAATGTAATTTGGGGAATTTAGGAAGTGTAATTTGGGTTAATTGACAATGCATTTGAGTCAATTTAAAGAATGCATTTTTTTTAAATGAAAAGCTAGTTTGTGGGTTGTATATGTAATGCAAATATATTTTTTTTTAGCTACAAAGATTTATGTAATTATATGCATTCTATATTGATGAGGCAATTTTGACTTTTATATTTACACATTCCTTGTTTTTTGCATTTCTATGGTTTATATTTATTGTTGAATTAATGATTGTTACTTTTTTATTTTCAGGCATGCTACCATGGATTTCCTGCCAAGCCCTCTGCCCTGGCTTGGGACCCACGCCTTCGACTGCTGGCACTCGCTACCAAGACAGCTGAAATCAGGATGTATCCTTTTACTCGCTTTGACATACGGGTTTCTCATTTGCCCTTATTCTTATGTGCTTGTTTGTTGACGAGTCTTTTTTTTTTTTTTTTTTTTGTAGGTTAATGGGTATCTAGTTTTCTGTTTTATCGATAAAATGATATTGATATCTTTATTGACCATTGTTACAATACAAATGTTATAAACATTATTAGTACAGCCCAAGTCCATTAAGCATGAAGCTTTTATATGGACCAGATTTTGTTAAAATAAAAATAAGGACATGCCAATGTTATGGCCTAGTTGAAGACACACACACAAAAATGAAACTACATGTAGTGACACTTCTAATTAAAATCTGGATCTACTTGTTGATTTTGAACCCATTTCAATGTGAATTTGAACTTCTTTTTTTTTTTCATCATGGTTGTCAGTGTAACCTAACAAAATTTTGTCCCTGAAGCTGAAAAAAAATGAGGTATTCCATATCTGAACCTCGACTGATCCCGAGCCTCCTTGCGTGTCGGAATTTCTCTTTCCCGTCCAATATGAAACACGAAGCTGCTTGGACTTGGGCCTATCGGGTTTTAGCGAAGGGAAGAAGACTCGAGGGTGTCAGTGAAGATCCTTGAAAGAATTCCCTCTAGTCTTTGGAAAAGTCAATGGTGAATGGCGCCTCCCCTTTGTGCTCATTGGGACCTGCTCCATTGGTCCGAACCGAGGGACGTGACTTTTGAAGTACTTCGTTAGAGGATTTGGGTAAGA
>NC_090769.1:8939404-8945444 GCF_036898095.1 Palaemon carinicauda | reverse complement strand
AGAATTGCATTGGTCCCTTCTGCTTTAACATATCTCTCTCTCTCGCTCTCTCTCTCTCTCTCTCTTTTAATTGAACCACCATGTAAATCGAAGAAGGGATTATGAAAATGAATTCTGTATTTTCAATTTCCCCTATAATAAAGAGCAAGTGTCTGACATATATATATATATATATATATATATATATCAGAGAGGAATTAGCCTTATGTAATCGTATGCGGGTTATAAAATACCCAGTAGTAAAGGGGCGGTTCTCGATCTCAGCTGTGGCAGATACTAAGAGATGTTTGATTGGGCCCCTGAGGTCATCGTTGTCAGTACCTTGCTCTTCCTCATACGATCTCCCCTTAGGATACAAGCCTGAAGGGGGTTGACTTTCGTTATCGTTTGTGGAAGCGCCCTGACCTTCAGTAAGCCATTGTCAGTTTGTCTGTGAAGAAGAGAAAATAAAATACTACTACTACTACTACTACTAGTGATGAAAATAATAGGGCTGAATGTTACTTAAATATACCTAGAGAGGGTAACTGAGTATGACTCATGCGGGGATATAACACGGTGTTTTTCTCTTCCTCCTAATATGCTCTCTATTACAAAAAACTTTATATTTGTTGATATAATTTTGTTTGTTTGTAGCATGTACGTGTTGCATCTCTATCGACAGCTATTTATAATTACAATAGGACGAAGTACGAGGTTCATAAGTTCTGTGCATTTACCGATAAGAAGAAGTTGCTCTGTGCTTATTGTGTGGTTCAAACTATGCAGATAATTTGCGGTATAGGGGCAAGGATCTCTCTCCTCTCTCCTCTCTCTCTCTCTCTCTCTCTCGAAGGATTTATATTCAATTATGTTTTATAAATTAATATTGGGAGTAGTTGATTTTTTTTTTTATTTGTACGATAGCTTCTCTCGTTCTCTCTCTCTCTCTCTCTCTCTCTCTCTCTCTCTCATATGAGGCAATCTGGAAGCCGTGTCGCCTGCTGCAACTCCCGCAGAAAACCTGGTGGAGTTTGAGGAGGCAGCAGGAGTCGACGATTAAGGCTCATATTCAAGGATTACTTTCAAAGGCAAGCAAGATGACGGATAATCTCGCCATATCACACACATTCCATGCAACTGGCCTCTCTCTCTCTCTCTCTCTCTCTCTCTCTCTCTCTCTCGATGGTTCATATTCTTAAGCATACGTTTTATAAAGTATATATCATTGATAAGTAGTTCATTTTCTTTTTCAATTTGTGCGAGTCTCTCTCTCCTCTCCTCTCTCTCTTCCTCTCTCTCTCTCTCTGAATAGCTAACCTAACAATCTTATTTCCTAATGTTTTTTGTTTTTTCTTTTTGCAACTTTAGATAACTGGTAAATGTTCAGGATCGATAAATATCATGAATACTACAGTATTGTTGTTGTTTTTGTTGTATTCTTGGATATCGTGGGATAGGAACTACTTGCGGGTAGATGAGTCATTGCCGGTGTATTGAAGGAAGATCGCCAGATTGGATAGGGTGCTGGTGGTCTGACCGGGGAGGGAGGGGTCGTCTGTCCTCCGTGTGTGTGCGTGAGTGAGTTTGTGCATTGATGCGTCATCTATCGTGACGAGGTTTTGAATGCTGGAGTATGTGCCGAATTCATTGACCAGGATAGCGATGGACATTTCTGGTTTATGGTTACTGACCAGGACAATTCTCTCTCTCTCTCTTTCTCTCTCTCTCTCATCCTCTCTCTCTCTCTCTCTCTAACAATTATATAAATCAACAGATAATTGCCTGAAATTAAAACATTAAGTGTTAATCTTTATACAACAACAAATGCAGCATTTTCTAGTCCACTGCAGGTCAAGGCCTCAGACATGTATAGTCAAGTCTGGGGTTCGGCAGTTTTTAACGCCACGCTGGCCAGTGTGGATTGGTGATGACGGGATACAGGGGATACATACACACAAGTATACTGTATTACTGTATACATAATATAAGCTAGTTTTTACTTAATAATGGACTGTTTCTGATAGGGGCCCTTGCATTCTGCTTCCGAAGTAGGATTGCGGATTAGATTGTAATATGAGAAATAACTGATGCTTTCCATGTATGATTCTTCCGATGAGACGTGTAAAATTTTCCTTAGACATTTTAAGCGAGTCTTTTGTCTGTTAGTGTTCTCTCATTTTATTTTGTTGACTGGTGTACATATGTAGAGTAGCGGCGCTACCACTGTATATTTCTTGTGTCCCTTTTGCCTAGTGATTATGCAATTGATGGTTTGCTATTCGAGATCAGAGTGATCTGGTTATTGGTCTTAGGGCAACCAGACATACATCACCCAAGTACAAAGGTATGAGGTAGGATTGATGCACCTGAGATTTACAGCGATTACAGCCTGTCTACTGAATATAAAAAACCTCTTGGAGACATTAACTTTCCAGATAAATTGAAACAGAAGACATGTTTTTCACTCACTTTTATAAATTACAAGTTTCCACTTATGATATATATAGTTATTTCTGTACTTTTTTGTCCTATGCGTTTTTTTTTCTAATTTGCATCCCATTGAAGACCTCATTTCCCTTTCAAGAATTTTTTAACCAATTTTATAATTGGAAACTTCAACATGGAACTATGTGGGGACAGAATTTTGTCTTATACATAGAAATTTACAAGTGTTAAATTTCCAGTAAGGATTTACTCTTATCTAAACAACTGCTTTTCGAATAACTCAAGAATTCGTCTCATTTAGAAACTTTGATGGAAATCAAAATTTCTTCCGTGGATATTAAAAGAAAACTACAATGATACGATGATAATCATTTTTATCAGACTCATCACAGAGATCAAGATTCTTGTTGAAAATTTGGTACAAGTGTACGTGACCCGTCAAAAGTGAATGCTAATTAGTTGGATATGTACGCACACCCACCCCCCTCTCTCCAGGGTAGGAGTAGACCAAGTAGTTATGCCATATATATATATATATATATATTATTTCTTTATGGTCACGCTCAGTGGCATAACTACTTGGTCGATATATATATATATAATATATATATTAACACATGCAGTATATGCACATATACATTTCTTGTTTATTACATTGGGGAGATGTTCTTCATTGAAACTAACGCTCTTATGGAAAAAAAAAAAAAAAAAAAAAGAATAACTCGCATCTTCTATAGATATATGGCTTCTGACTTGGAATTTCGGAAATCCTTCCCGTTATTTACGAAATACCGGACCATACATGGAAACCCCGACATACTGGAAAGTGGGAGACTGGAGAGCTTTTGTTGTTTACTCTGATACTGGTAGGGGGGGAGGGGGAGGAGGAAGGGAAGGGGTTGGCAGTGACAGGGGAGACATAGGAGGCTAATGCGATCTTTGGATAAGCCCTGGCTGGGGACTCGGAAAGCCAAATCTTGTCAAGCTTTTACTGCGTTCAAAAGTGACGACGAGGCTTTAGAAATGTAGTCTCTTGTTTTCAGTGTTGTACTATGCAGTACTTACTTAGATGCCGTCTTTTCTTTTTAACGGCTTCAGGTCGTAATTCATAGATTCTAGCTGCATTTATGTCTATTTTCATACATTAGTATATTGTTTACTGGAAGGAATGGCGATGGTTGATGAAATATTTTTAATCAAGTAATGTTTATTTTAATGTTGTTACTGTTCTTAAAATCTTGCCTGCATTTATGTCAATTTTCATACAATATGTTGTTTTACTAGAAGGAATAGCGGTGGATGGGGTCATATTTTTTATTAAGAAATGTTTATTTTAATGTTAGTTCTTAAAATATTTGATTTTTTCCGTTTCCTTTCCTCACTTTGCTATTTTCCCTGTTGGGGCCTCCTGGGCTTATAGCATCCTGCTTTTCCAAGTAGGGTTGTAGCTTAGCTATTAGTAATAATAATAATAATGGAAAGTCTTCGAAAAGAAAAAGGGGAAAATAGTTGAACATTTGAATATGCATAAATGCCGTTTTAAATTCATTACCTTATTCCTGGAATTAGAAAATGTCAAAATCAGACTTCAGTTAGATTAAGGTACAGTACTTTACAGGTTTAGTTTTACTGTATATTCGAAAACCGTTATTCTCAAGTACTTATCGAAACATTAAAACCAAAATAAGTCTCATTCATCGGGCAATTCTAATACGGATTTATTTGATCTAAGAAGGTCTCTCTCTCTCTCTCTCTCTCTCTCCTCTCTCTCTCTCTCCAGTGCTCCCGTCCATTGATGTTATGTTAATGTTTTGTCCGATTCGTGTCATCTGAAAACCTGTAGTTTATCTGACATTTCCAAGTTGAGGACACGATTTTTTTTTCTTTTTCTTTTTCTTTTTTTCTTTTTTTCTTTTTTTTATTAACAATGACTGAGATTTTGAAGTGATTTTATTACGGAGTATGTGAGAATTTACTTTTATTTTTTATTTTATTTGGTATTTATGGAAAAGTTATATAAAAGTCATGGATTTCGAGTCCTGATTATTTTTGTAGACGTTCACTTAACAAACAAGATGTCTCATCAATCGAAAATATCTAACATCCATAACAATACAAAACATCTGAAGAGATATAAAAACATTAAATTTACATCACCATCTCCTGACTTTTTGAAGACGCGAGGAATCCCAAATTTCCAGTCTTTCCATGAGGACGACAACCGGTTTTTGCCTAATTTACCACTTGAGGAATTTCGTTTTCTTAGAGGGTCGAAGTACTTTTTGCGTAGTGTGATGAGAATCTATCGATTTTGCTCCTGTGCAGAAAAGGTTGTTATGGCATTAAATCCTTCATTATTTCGTGGCCTTGTAGCTTCCAATTATGCGTGACTGTATGTTCGTGGTAATTATGTCGTATGTATCTCTTGAACATATTGGCTGCGTACAGCCTATATTTTATTGGAATGAATATCAAAGAGCAATCGGAAGCTTAACAATTCCACATAGGCTTCTTTTCTGCTTAGGCCCATTCATGTTCCAAGCTTTGAATTCTTATGTTACTCAGGCCTTTGTTGTGAATATGATACATATATATTTCGATTAGGAGGTGGTGCCTTTACTAATGGCTACAGAACATACCTGCTTTTAAGTTAAAATAAAGAATATCAGCAAGAGCTGGAAAGTTCCTTTGAGTAAATAGAAGAACCTTAATGATAAATTGCTTTCAACATCAGTTGTTATCGACTAACGTCATCCTTTCAGCTTGCGAGCCTTATCAATATTCACAGATGACATTATGTGCAGGTTAGGTGAACATGTTATGAGTGCCAGAGAAGCCTTATGAAATCTCAGTATGTTGTAATGGAAGCAAGCAACGTTTTCTCTCTCTCTCTCTCTCTCTCTCTCTCTCTCTCTCTCTCTATGATGTTTCTGCCAATATATGATTTACTCTAAATCATTTGTTTCATAATTCTCTCTCTCTCTCTCTCTCTCTCTCTCTCTCTCTCTCTCGTATATGATGTTTCTTCCAATATATGATTTACTCAGAATCATTTGTTTCATAACTCTCTCTCTCTCTCTCTCTCTCTCTCTCTCTCTCTCTCCAAAATGTAAGACGTAGTAGTGTAAACCCTGTAGGGAGACTATATGGGCATTTTACGTTCAAGCAAAGTTTGTCCAATGGCTTAGAAGAGTAAATACAGCTTCTGGGCCCACCTAGCGTGGCTTAGGAAGGAAAGCTCTGTGATTTTTCTCTCGGTATTTGCTGCCTATAAATAGGTTCGTCTTCATATTGAGTAAATCCTACTTTACTTTTTTAATGTACTTCTTAATCGAAAGACTCCATAAGGGGAACATTAAGCTTTTTTTCCATTCGGTTTTCTCTGTAGTGTGATTTAGGTAATTTTATGTTTATCCTAAGTACACGATTTTGTATATATACAGTATCTATATTAATTGTCCTTTTATGTTACTATAAAAATTTTTAATTGTTACTTTGTACTTAGGATACTACAGGCAAAATTACTGTATTTAAGCTCTTTATGATTACGGTAATGACTTGTCGATTATGAGAGTACCATCCACGTTGTTGTGTGCGTGTGTGTGTATATATA
>NC_090769.1:8921904-8934404 GCF_036898095.1 Palaemon carinicauda | reverse complement strand
CTAAGCATCGGACGTTGTTGTTTTTGTTGCAACTGCAGGATTCATCTTCTGCTGCCATATTGAAGAATTTATGGATATATTTTTCCTCCATCATACTTCTTTTCCCCTTGAATACTTTGGTACAAAAACAGTTCAGTCTTCTAGTGTCTCTGCAAGGCTTTAGTTAAGATTGCTAGATTCCTCTTTCTTGTTTTTGTTAGACATATGTTATCCATTTACAGCTAGGAAATCGAATATGGTCTCTGAATTCGTCTGGCGTTTACGGAACCACTTGGCCACTGTGCCCACTGACACATCCCTGGGACATGGTGTGTAATGCCCTGTGTCATTGGATCCTATCAAACTTAAACGAGGTTTTAAAATGAAATCACCGGTTGGTAGTCTGGCGAAATCCGTATACAGTGTATTTCTTCTCTTCAACATTAACCTTTCTTCACTTGGCCTGTGGTGGATCGCTAGGACAACAAAATTGAACGGTCACAACCATGCTTAACTTGTCCGATTGGGTCATGAATGAACACCGTGTGCAGAAAACTTTCGCAATACATGTCACATCATTCTCTTACTCTCAAACTGTTTACCAGCATCGCATCAAATCCCCTGACACTTAATGCGTTATACACATTTCATTTCTTTGATGTTGAGCCCCACCTCTCCTTCTGCAATACTACTTCCATTACATTTATCCCTATTTCTAGTTCTTCCTCTTTCTTCACACCAATCACTATTTTTCATGCTCTTTAGACTTATCACCCTCCTTTCCTTTAACGAGTCGGCTATCTCATAAGAATTGGGCATCCTTTTTCCAATTATTTCCTGTCTTTTCAAAGATTCTTATATCATATACAGTATACTGTACTATGTAACTAAGTAATGATTTAAACTTCCTTCTTTCATTCAGATTCCGTATCCACACTTTTACTTACACACACACAGTACATAACGAGTCGGTGCAACAGGCCCTTGTTATATTGGCTTCTGGAGATACAATCTTTCGCACTCTTCTTGCTGCCTTCCTCCCTTCACCTATTTTGTAACTCTCCTCTACTTAAATATAATCATCCCCTTCATACAGTTTACTGTATACTCGCAAATGCCCATAGAAAGTGATAAATGTGGCATTGACTAAAATGACAATGGTATATGAGGAAAATACGATACATTGATGCTTATAGTAATAAAAAAAAAATTATATACCAGTACTAAATATTACTGAACGTTTACACGTTTATGGTAGTAGGAAGTTGTTTACCACGTTTGTTGTAGTAAAGTTCACATCCTGCGGTACCGAGAGAGGAAGCCCAAACTCTGTACAGCATTGTTTCCGGAAGTTGAAATACCGAGTCGAATTGCAGACCATAATATTTTGCCAAAACGAATAATTGTATGAATTTGCGTCACGTCAGTCTGGAATTGCGAGGGCCACGTATATTTTGCGTTTATTGATATGTAGCTAAGAAACTTATGGAGACTTGCACACTTGATTCGATTACACATAATTATGATTTATTCAAGTTTGTAAATGGGTATTTGAAAACCCTAAACCCTTAAATTCGGTATTTGATAACTTTTCAATCTTTCTTGAAAACGCTTTTTATTTCTATAAGGGTTAAAGAGATAGGTTAGTTATTCGGAGGTAATATTTTTCTATGAAGTCATTCATTCGACTACTGTATCCTTGTCTAATGTAGTGCCATTGTCCATGAATGCAGGTGAATTGTCTAAAAATAACATTTTAGAAATTTACATTATTTTCATCAGTCCCATTAGAATAAGATTTTTATTTTATGATGTGAGCTCTCTAGTTTTTTTTTTTTCACTTAAGGTTAGTATTTGTCATGTATAAACAGACCTCTAATAAGATATATAATGTCTAAACATAAAGACAGTGGAAACTTAGAAAATGAGAGGAATAAGGATTCAAAGGTGGTGAGTTGATGAATGCATCTGCTGATTTTATATTTAATGATGATATACTTATGAAAGGTACAGTGAAAGAGAGAAACTTGTACAGCAATAGGGGAAAATTTATCGTATTTTTTGGTATATAAATACATAGTAGCGTGAGATTTCGAAGCCAAGGTTATTGAAATTTATTAAATTAGTGTTTTTTACTGAATGCATATTGAAAGTTACTTTCTGTAAGTCAGCGATGTTTGATAAGCGTTCATCCGACAGATGTTTCTCTTCCTATTCTGTGTCACACCTGCTTGCTCTCCCTTCTTCCACTTCACGTGATTTACTCCATTAGGCTAGTTCTCTGGGGTGTAATCCATGATATCTCGTTAAGTCTTTTAAAAGAAACTAAGACAGTTTAGAATGAGACCAATTATCTCGAATATTTAGTTACAAATGTTCATGTTCCGACAACACCCCCATATACTAATAATACAATTACTGAATGATTATTTTGACTGTGTTCATCTTCATAACAAAAATTACTTTCTATACTTTAAGGGCTGCTTTTCAGGTCCTGTCATGTGTATTTCTCGTATCACATAGTGTATTTCGTGTTTATTGTCAAATCCACATTATCGAAGCACTTAGAGAACAAAAGTAATTTTTCACCTTCTTGAAATCCTTAATATCTTCAGTCCTTCGGATGTCCAATGGGAGCTTGTTGTATAGTCGTGAGGTCTCGTATTTGAAAGCTCTAGAATCTACAGTAAACATAAATCCTGGCTCCAATAATTTGAAACCATCTGTAATTATTTTCGTGTGAAAACTATTTATTGGCTGCACAATGAGTATCAATTCTCATATATATTTTGGACTTCTAGTACTGATAAATTGTTGGGTTGTTGCACATATACTCTATTCTAGCATTAATAGGCACAAGTGCCATTCAATTAGTATATGATTGATTGAGAGTTTTCTGTCATCAATTAGTATTGGAGTAATCATTTCTCAGGGAGGGGCAGCTTTTATCGGTCTTGCTCCTCTGTTTGTTTGTGATTTCTTGAGTTGCACTTTGGGTAATTTGGAGTAGATAAGAGTTGCAGTACTGATTCTTGGCAATAACAGTTCATCACAAGTTTATTAACAGAATATTAATCCAGATACTTCTCTATAGAAGCAGTTTATTTGAGTATTGAGAGCCTAGTGGTAGTCACGAACTTTACTAGATATTGGGGCTAAGTTATTAAATCTATTTGGATGTCACCAAGTTCCTAGAGCTGTTTTTTCTTCCAAGCATCATCAACTAAGCTTTATTTTTAGTTGGTTTTAGTTTTTTTAACTTATCCATGCACTGCATATCTGAATTATTCAACACAAAACTTTCCATTTACGCTTAATCTGTTTTTCCTTTGCTAATTGGATAATTATGGGAGGAACGTAGAGAGTGGAGGTCCCCTTTTTGTTTTTGTTTCATTTGTTGATGTCGGCTACCCCCCCAAAATTGGGGGAAGTGCCCTGGTATATGTATTTATGTATGTAATTATGGATAATGAACACTGGATAAGTGAGTGAGTTTTAAATGGGCATTTCTCATAGCTGTACAGTGAAACTGAACAATACTGTATATCCTTTAGGATAATCTTGATATGGTTCAGTATTTTCTGGATTCTGTTTACAGAGAGGGAAGTGGGGAATTCGTCCCTCCGTCGTTTTGACCCATTTGATGACAATGAATGCCTTGTTAAAGGTCTTTTCATTGACAACTCTCTCTCTCTCTCTCCCTCCCTCTCTCTCTCTCTCTCTCTCTCTCTCTCTCTCTCTCTCTCTCTTATGCTGCGTATATGTATGTGTGAACTTGACCCAGAGTTGTGGAACGCTCCTATGGTGTTGAGATGACTTCGAATAAACTATTGTAAACATTATTGTTGTATGATGATGATATTAATGTTTATTAGAGTTTTCAAGCCTTTGATCGTGTAAAATTTCAGAAGCAGATCTGGCAACCCAATCTGAATAGAACATTGTATGTCTTGTAATACCTTTAAATTTTTAAACTGGGCGAGATTTAAAAACGTTTTTCGTGAGCCATTTTACAAAATATAAAATGATACTATAGTCCATTTCTTTTAGCGAGGCAGATTTGCACCGACTCGCAGAGGTGTCCTTTTTGTTCGAAAAAGTTTCCTGATCGCTGATTGGTTGGACAAGATAATTCTAACCAATCAGCGATCAGGAAAGGGCACCGCTGCGAGTCTGTGCAAAAATGTCTCACTAAAAGAAATGGACTATAGTATATTAGTTTTTTCCTGTTTTTTTTTTCTATATAATTATATTTCATTTAAAGTGTGAATTGAATTGGAAAGAAGTGTACAGCTGATTTTTTCATTGCTCTCCTTGTGCTTAAATGTACAAGATCTTTATCTCATTAAACGAAAGCAGTTTATCGTCATTACAAGCATATATTATCTCTATTAACCGTTGTTAAATGTCCCCGCTAATAAACGCCAGAGAAAGTAGAACACGCATATAACACTACCTCCTTTAGTTAATGACTTCATATCAGTATCCTCTAAGAGCATATTACCTCCGCGCCGGATAATTGCAAACACCCTCCTGAGTGGTTGTGGCTAATGGCGAGATCAGTTTACAAATCGTTTCAAGTGGACTCTCTTTAGGTACGTTTAGAGTAAACTGCATCAGGTAAAGGGGTGGGAGAGCCAAAGGTGAAACTGATTCAGTGGTATCAGGTGCGGATCATTTAGTTGGATCGAATCACGAGGTATTCTAGTCGGCGTGAAACTGTTCCGAGTGGTATCGGTTGCGGATCATTTGGTTGGATCGAATCACGAGGTATTCTAGTCGGCGTGAAACTGTTCCGAGTGGTATCGGTTGCGGATCATTTGGTCGGATCGAATCACGAGGTATTCTAGTCGGCGTGAAACTGTTCCGAGTGGTATCGGTTGCGGATCATTTGGTTGGATCGAATCACGAGGTATTCTAGTCGGCGTGAAACTGTTCCGAGTGGTATCGGTTGCGGATCATTTGGTTGGATCGAATCACGAGGTATTCTACTCGGCGTGAAACTGATCCGAGTGGTATCGGTTGCGGATCATTTGGTTGGATCGAATCACGAGGTATTCTACTCAGCGTGAAACTGATCCGAGTGGTATCGGTTGCGGATCATTTGGTTGGATCGAATCACGAGGTATTCTACTCAGCGTGAAACTGATCCGAGTGGTATCAGTTGCGGATCATTTAGTTGGATCGAATCACGAGGTATTCTACTCAAGTGTTGCCAGATGGGTTTGTCTAAAAATCCCAAATCTCAATGAAAATATCTCCAAAACAACACAAAAATCCCCATTTCCACAAATACGATTTCACAATTACAATTTCTTCTGATCATGTAGGCATTACTAATATAGAAATTAATCACTATACTTCATAAAATAGCAAATAAACTAATTGCAACAATGTAAATGTTTTAATCATCTGTGTTTTTCCTTCATGGAAGTTAGTACTGAATATCCCCATCGGGCAACAAAAGTCCCCAAATCGAGGAATAAATTCCCATATCTGACAATGATTCGTAGCATCGTCAGAATCTCAAGTGGCTCAAAATGTAGATATCGTAAATTCTGAAACGTCATGTACCCCGTTGATACTTTAACGTCTTTAAGTGGGCGGGTATTATTTTAGTGGAATTTAAGCAACTTAATCTTCTTGTTATATACTTTTTTTCTTTATTGTTGAATTAATCATCTAAAACTATAGTGTTGTGTCCATTTAGGTGATATGCAGTTGATTTTTAAGTAAAAGACGATCTATTTTGAAAAAATTTCCTTTGAGTAAAATTATTTTCATTGACTTTAGTAATTGATGAGATATTTGCTTGAAAAAAATGTCCTTTGAGTAAAATTATTTTTTTTTGGCTTTAGTAATTTTGTTAGAGATTTGCTTGAAAAAAAAATGTCCTTTGAGTAAAATTATTTCTTTTGGCTTAGTAAATGATGAGATATTTCTTGAAAATAATTATCCTTTGAGTAAAATTATTTTTATTGGCTTTAGTAATTTGTTAAGATAATTACTTGAAAAAAAAATGTCCTTTTGAGTAAATTTATTTTTATTGGCTTTAGTAATTTGTCAAGATATTTTCAAAGTGGAAAATGTTCGGGTTCGGGTTCGGGTTCCTTATTCCAGCTGTTACCAAGTTGTGGAATGATCTTCCTAATCGGGTGGTTGAATCAGTAGAACTTCAAAAGTTCAAAGTTGGAGCAAATGCTTTTTTGTTGACCAGGCGGACTTGAGTCTTTTATAGTTTATTATGACATATTTGTTTCTGATGTTGTTAATAGTTTATATATGACATGTCTGTTTTGACGTTGTTACTGTTTTAAGAATGATTTATTGTTAATTTGTTCTCTTCATTTATTTATTTCCTTATTTCCTTTCCTCACTGGGCTATTTTTATCTGTTTGGAGGCCCCTGGGCTTATAGCATCTTGCTTTTCCAACTAGGGTTGTGGCTTGGATAGTAATAATAATAATAATAATAAGACCAACTTAAGTACCGTTATTGTTATTATTGCTGTTATACCAACTGATCATAAGCTCTAATTTTATGAAGGAAGTGACGCCCAATTTTAATCAATTATATAACAGCAATATCTGTTTCTAAGGTAAACACCCCTATTATAAAGTAATAATTCTAATTCCATAAGACGAATTTAAACGAGTTACGGATTTCAACTTGAAACGTAACCCATGTAGACCCTTCTTGTATGAGATGATGATTGAGGTGACAAGACATGTAATGACGGTAGTAGGAGATGATGAGGGGGCTTGTGTATATGTGTGTTTGTTCGAGGGAACAGTGACGCAGTTGTTTGCCTCTGTAAAAGTGAGGCCGATAAAATGGGGGGGGGGGGGGGGGGTGAGGTTGTCTTACAGCAGATCCTTAAACACCCCCCCCCCCCCTCCTTTACCCCCACTTCTACTCGAATCCACATCCCCACTCTCTTACATCCTCCTTGTCTCTCTTATCTCGCTACTCTGTATTATTCTTCTCACAAGCGACATGATTTTTCAAAATTTCTCTCTCTCTCTCTCTCTCTCCTCTCTCTCTCTCTCTCTCTCCTCTCTCAGAGCGGTGAGTAGATGTAATTATCATCAAATCATAGTAATTCACGGTCTGGTTTCTTTCGTTCCTCTAACATTATTTTGGGTTTCATCTTTTGTAGCAAATTAAATTAACGATAATTATATAGTATGTGTACGCGTAGGGAGCTAATTGACAAGGGGTGATTATGATTATTCTTAGTTTCCCCTCTTCTTTGTCTTGAAATTTAAAAGTATTTTGTTGACAGAAATGACATCTTTAAAGTATTTATTATTTACGATATATTACCGATATGTTTTTGGGGAATTTTTATACGCGTTATACTCTGTTTCATTTATTTCACACGGTGGGGTGTTTCCTTATTTACTTTTAGAATATATTTAGAATAGATAAGACTTCCTTCATTTGTCATATTTTATAGTTAGTGAGATGTGTTACTAGTGCCTTAATATTCATTATTTTTGTTCAATTTAATGAGGTCTAAGGAGTAATATTTAGATCATTGGTAACTGATTACTGCTGTAGGTTACTTGATAAATGAAACGAATTCTTTGATATTTTATGTAGGGGTAAATGGTTATATTTATTCTGGGACATTCTGTGTAATTATTGTGAACTTTTATCTTCCTACTTAGTAATAGAAATGTTTAATTGACAGTGATGTGAGTTTATAATCGTTTCTTTGTGAAGTGTATCACCGGAGTCTCTCTCTCTCTCTCTCTCTCTCTCTCTCTCGTATCTGTGCCTAATAGCTCATATAATCTTGTATAAGTAGCTCTTGTAGTGTTATTTTTTTTTTTCAAGTAAACCTTATTTGCTTTGCAACCAACCAAAGTTAGCAATGTTAAATCGAATTCAGTCCCTCTATTTAATGAGGATCGTCTGATTGATCATCCCGAGAAAATAAGAGTGAGGAATTGTTTGGGGAATCTTGTGGAGAACCTTCAGTTAATCTCTTGGTTATTATTATCGTTAGTAGTAGTAGTAGTATACTAAACCTTGTCTATGATTGCGGGGGGATAAGGTACTACATTAATAAAAATAAGTCAAGAGTTTAAATCTGCCACACAATTTAATCGCTGTATTTTTTATTAATTATTATTATTATTATTGTTATTATATTATTATTATTAATAGTAGTAGTAGTAGATGTGACCCGTCAAAAAATTACAGCTAAGTATTTATATATATGCACAGATAAAACCCTTTCCACCCCCTACTCTTTTCCATAACTAATAACCCCTCTCACTCAGGGTATGACTATTTTTCTCCCCCCCCCCCTGCCCCAGGGACTGGTAGGAGGGGGCGAGTATATATAGCCAGACACTTAGCGCTTCATTACATAGGGAAGGTTATTTTTATCATCATTATCATTTTTTAGTTGTTAAATTTTAACCTTTTTATATTGGTTTGCCGTCCTCGACAACCAAACGAACCTTGTTCAGCATTTGTGAATTGATCTCGAAATACTTGGACTTTTTTTTTCGTTTTTTTCGCTTGTATTTCAGTCCACCTTATTGTTCTCTTTCAGAGTTCCCCTCCCGCCGTGTCGATACACAATTGATTTTTGTTCTCTTTTATTCTGTGCCTCTTGTTTGATGTTTTAAGTGTGCCGGCTGCAATGAAGTCACTTATCAAGTTTTTTTTGTAGGTCTCTCTCTCTCTCTCTCTCTCTCATCTCTCTCTCTCTCTCTCATATAGACAGATACAAGGACACGTACTCTCTCTCTCTCTCTCTCACCTCTTCTCTCTCTCTCTCTCTATTAATTTTCGAAATTGATTTTCCTCAAGACTAAGCTGTCATGGTATTCTCTACCGTAGGGCTGTAGCACCGTCAGTGCACCTCTCACGGTGCACTGTGGCATTACTTTAGGATCTGGACATTTCGTCGGCCCCTAGGTTTACTTGCTGTATATCCTCCTTTATCTCATTTCTTGTTTACTTCTGCATTTACTTCCTTTCTTGGGTATTTTTTACCATTTTCCCTGTTTATCTTTTACATTAGTGTAACTATTTTTATTATAGATGCATTTTATGCGCCGAGTGGATTCACAGGCCCCAGCGCTTCGATATTTTAGTTCATAAATCCAATCAAACTGTATCAATAAAATTTTTTATGTGCTTAATTTTTTAAAAGCTTTCTGTTTTATTGTACCCCCTTCCTTGTTTACTTCTAAATTTACCTTCGTTCGTGTTTACTTTTATAGCATTTTTCCCTGGCTAACTTTTACATTAGTGTAACTCGGTTTTTATTATTGATGCATTTATGCGCCGAGTGGATTCGCAGGCCCCAGCGCCTCGATATTTAGTTCATAAATCCAATCAAACTATCAATAAAATTTTTAATGTGCTTAATTTTTTAAAAGCATTCTGCTTAATTGTTTAATGTTATTTACTTTCGATTTTCGTGTTTAAATGTACTGTTTATAAATGTGCTCACACCTTCCTTTTTATCTGGTAATTGTTGTTGTTTATTTCTTACGTGTCATTTCTGGAATCGCTTGCTCTCTGCCCTTGACCAAGTAGAGGTCAGTCAGTTCTATTGACCGCTCTTTGTCTGCTTTGAATAAGTGGGGGAAAACGTACACTCCTTTATTATTATTATTATTATTATTATTACTTAAACTAGAATATCCCTTTTGTTGACCATTTTGTATTCGATTGTTGCCTTCATTATTACGTGCTTATGCAATTCGATCCATATCGTTAATACAGGAACCTTGATTGTTGAATTTTCTCAAATTTCTTCACTAATCTCAAGCAATTTCTTGGAATTTTTCCATACCAAGTTACGTTCTGATTAACGTAGAATCACACCTGTAGACTGGGACTCGAAGCAAATAGATTTCTTTGTCCATTCACTCGGGGTTGTGCTGGCCGATGGGGTAACGTCCCTGACTGGTGAACGCTGGACTGGGTTCGAGTCCCGCCGAAACTCGTTAGTTCCTTTGTTCGCTGCAACCTCAACACCCTTGATGAGCTAAGGATGCGGGGTTTGTGGGAACCTATAGGTCTATCTGCTGAGTCATCATCAGCCATTGCCTGTCCCTCCCTTGATCCTAGCTTGGGTGGAGAGGGGGCTTGGGCGCTGATTATAAGTATATATGATCAGTCTCTAGGATCCTGCTTGATAGGGCAAATGCCACTGTCCCCTGCCTTTGTCATTCATGAACGGACTTCAAACCTTCACTGTGGGCTTTGAACCTGGATATTATGTTGTTGTTGTGGTGCTTCCCTTTCTTTTGAAGCGAGTTTCGGCGTGATTAGAGGAACGCCAAGCGATTTGCACATTAGTCTGGCTTCTTCTCAAAACTATTTATAGGTGAGTTGATTGTGTGTTTCGCACGTAGCTTATTATTCCTGATATTGTCCACAATAATGCAAATGTGTATCCTCTTCTTTGGCGTGAGGCCTCAAGCATGATGCATGGACAATGGTATGCTGGGAATATATATTTGGATTATTATTGCTCCATACGCTATTTGGTAATGTTTTCATTTATTTTTCGGGATTTGTATGCCATAATCTTAATTGAATTTGAAGATATCCACTGTCTTGGGTTAGAGTTCTCTTGCTTGAAGGTGTTGTTTGATTTTTCATTGTTTCCTTTCCTCACTGGCTTTTTTTCCCTGTTGGGCCCCCTGGGGTTATAGCATCTTGCTTTTCCAACTAGGGTTGTAGCTTAGCAAGTAGTGATAATAATAATAACAATTTATATTGGTTTTAGCTAGCTAACATTTCGCCCGCTAGGAATTTCTCTATTTGTGTAACACTTTCCGAACTCAGAACTCGCAAGAAATCAAAGAGAAGGAAAGCAGGCAGCTCTTCCAACATTAGCAGTGACACCACCGCCCATAAACTTTGTTAGGTTTCCCTAAGTCCTGCTTATGCATTCGGTGAGTTCGTAGAAAGTATGCAGATTTGTAAAAGTTGCTGCGAATAAGCCTTTCGTTATTTTTTCCTATGTGTTTGTTGACTTTGTGAAAAATAAATCTGGTGCCATTTTTACTGTGCTAGTGAACTTATAACGACTCATTACCTTGCAATTAACTGCAATGAAAGAGAGGAGCGAGAAGGCACTATGTGCCTTCCTTATGTACGTTACGTACCTTCTTAAAACTCTGATCAAGATACAGTTGGACTCACGAATTCCTGCCATCTCTGTCTACACTGTTTAGTTAAATCCCCGCGAAGTAAGGGTTTGAGAGTGCACTTCTGAGCGAGGTGTGCCAGCGACTCTTGTGTCCAACTGTACGTTCATTTTGCATAATCATTTAGGGATGAGGGGTAAGAGATCGACACAGTCTTGGACGGTGATTTATCAAAACAGTCTTTTCACCTGTAAGCAATCGTTATTACACACTTGAAAGATGTATATAGATTTTGTATACCTTGCGACATACTAGAGAGCACTTTTTTCAAAAGAGGTTTCATTTGAGAATTCATTAAGGTTTTTTTTCTAAGTCTGACGAAGATGAGCTTTTTAATAATAATAATAATAATAATAATAATAATTAAAAACAGATTAAACTTAGCAGAAGAATAGAAGGTTTAGTCAGTTGTTTCAGTAAGCTATTCCCTTCGACATCTCTCTCCCCCGGGTGGAATTTTGTAGGCTTTATGGAAAAGACATTAACCTTTATAAGTAACAACACGGTTAAAGTTGTATACTTGCTTGTATGCCATGTTGAGTAAAGCTCTTCTAAGTCTTCCTTTCCTTTGTTACGATTCATTGCATAACCTACTGTAGTATGAGAGAGAGAGAGAGAGAGAGAGAGAGAGAGAGAGAAGCCTTTCATTTTGGGATTTTCACTTATTACATACATAAACAGCCTACGGCAAGTACGTACTACATAACAAACTCGTTGTGTTATTTAGGAGAATATTCTTGCTCTTTTGAGAGAATGTAAACAATGCCTTTCGCAACGAGTTATCTTTTGAAGCTTTTTCTGTTTTTTGCTTCGAAGAAACTACTTTGTGTTAATGTTTGGTATATAATTTTTTAATATCCAACATCATTTGATATATTATGTCAATGCCATGTTACTATAGTATATATATATTATATATATATAGTTGTGTGTGGGGGGGGATTTTCGGCGACTCGAATTTGCTGAGCTATACACAATTTCAACCGAAAAAAAAAATCTTAATATTAAACGTTCCAGTATTGTATGTTTATGAGCCAGATTCCAAAGAAATGTCTCCGGTATTTAAAGAAACCTTGACATTAACGTCATTATCGAAGTCATGGTGTACTCTCTACTCGCAAGTGAAGTTTTGTTTTGGGGCGGAAGGTATTTCGCATCAATATAAATATAAGCTTGTCAAAAAATTTCATAATATGAGTTGTTCTGAATCTATTTCCTACTCTATTGTCTGGTTTGTGCTAATTATTTTGCATTAGGTAGGGAGTGTGGAAACGTCAGACGTTAAGGTATTTTTTATTTCAAGCATAATTTGGATTGCAATGTCTTAATTTG
>NC_090769.1:8874718-8921404 GCF_036898095.1 Palaemon carinicauda | reverse complement strand
GCTGAGCTATACACAATTTCAACCGAAAAAAAAATCTTAATATTAAACGTTCCAGTATTGTATGTTTATGAGCCAGATTCCAAAGAAATGTCTCCGGTATTTAAAGAAACCTTGACATTAACGTCATTATCGAAGTCATGGTGTACTCTCTACTCGCAAGTGAAGTTTTGTTTTGGGGCGGAAGGTATTTCGCATCAATATAAATATAAGCTTGTCAAAAAATTTCATAATATGAGTTGTTCTGAATCTATTTCCTACTCTATTGTCTGGTTTGTGCTAATTATTTTGCATTAGGTAGGGAGTGTGGAAACGTCAGACGTTAAGGTATTTTTTATTTCAAGCATAATTTGGATTGCAATGTCTTAATTTGGATTGCCTTGATATTCTTCTTCTTCTTCTTCTTCTTCTTCTTCTTCTTCTTCTTCTTCTTCTTCTTCTTCTTCTTCTTCTTCTTCTTCTTCTTCTTCTTTTTTTTTGCTTCCGTACAGAAAAAAAAGATATTTGTTTGAATAACAAATGCTTTTGTGATATCTACGCTGCAGGGTCGTTAATATACCAGATGGAATGGCATTTAGTCTGATTCGGGCAATCTTTCAAGGAAAGGACCTATAGTAGACAGGTCTGAAGCTATGTATGAGTACGTGCCGAGTAGTGTGTACTTTGAATGTCCTGACGTAAGCTGCTCTAACAGAAATAATTCTCTTTTGTTTGTCTTGTATGGTTGTAAGGTAGCTAATTGATTTTCCAATCTCTCTCTCTCTCTCTCTCTCTCTCTCTCTCTCTCTCTCTCTCTCTCTCTCGGCGTATTACAATAATCATCACCACCTTCGCCTATTGTCGCAGTGGGCCTCTTGTAACATTTCGGCAGTCGTCTCTATCTTGAGCTTATAATTCAATATTTCTCCATTCATGATCATCTACTTCACGCTCCATGTGGAGCCCAGTTAAATGTTTGGTGAACTAATTTCTCCTGGGGAGTGCCATGTCCATGCCCAAACTATCTCCATCTACTACTCATCATGATCTCATCCACATATGGCACTCAAGTAATTTCTCTTATAATTTCATTGCTAATCCTGTATTGCCATTTAACTCCTAATATTCTTTTGAGGGCTTTGTTATCAAATCTACTAATCTGTTGGAGATTCTTTCATTGTCATATCGTACTCTATTTTAGTTTGCCTTTAATTCCTAGTAGCAATTTTAAAGCCGCAGGAGAAGATCTTGATAATACTATTCAACATTTGAAGTCGGATTATATGCGCGCACTTTTCATTCTTAACCCAACCGAATACTACATTGTTTTCCCGTGGTATTAAATGGACTTTCAAACATTCATGTACAGAATTGTCATCATTAAATTGCTTTTGCGAATATATTTTATGCTAGCAGTGCGAGTAAGTCGTGTTCTGTTTTAGGCATTCTCAATTTTTTAACTACCCTGGTTACCCCTTTCTTCCTTTTAGCGTTCACATTTCCCCATTAATTTTTCCTCAAGTTTTCCTCCTAATTTTTGCGTTGCTGTTTTTACTCCCAAATTTTCCCATCTTTGTACATTTAATTAGTATTGAGGTTCCCTGTCCAACTCGATCTCTTTATTCAGTTGTTTGTCTTTTGTTACATAGCTATATTCTGTTGTCATTGGGACTCGATATCAACCTAACTATACACGAATACCGGATGCAAGCAATTGGGAGGAACCAAATTTATCCCATTGCTTCTTCGGTGACTGGAAATATGCAGTCAGGGATTCTCTTTAGTATTATGGTGGTAATGGCAGTAATTTGATAATAATACAATTTCGTTAGAGCATGTGCTCTGTACGTATCTCTTTATATATATATATATATATATATATATAGGATGCTCTAATGGAATTTGGGAATGTTTGTTTTTTTATTTTGAATATATTTTTTTTTTCTTTTAGCGGGTAGAGTTTGTAGAATTATTTACGTCATCTGTTAAAGTCCTAGTTATTCTATAAGCTAGTTATATTTTTATTACGAATTCTTTCTTTAATGTCCGAATTATACCTAATAGTATGAGGAGGACCTGACATATTGATGTGACGTGATTTTTTTTTTTTTTTTTTTTTTTTTTTTTGCAGAATTAAAACTAACTGCAGTATATCAAACCCCCGTTAACTTTTTTTTAATTATAAAGTGGATGAGGATTATAGGATTTTAGTGAATTCTAAAATTCTTTTTAATTTTCGCATTAAAAATAATTCAGTATTTTTAAACACCAGCATCTTTATACGAAGACTTTTCAGAACTTATTCATTAATCATGAAAACGACTGAAGGGTCACAATAGCTCCTCTACTGTTTATTGCCAACCTTCATTTGCATATTAATGTTAATCCATTAATTGGTTAGTAGTGTGTAATCGACTTGGTCTGATGTGTTTCCCCATGACACTTTAGTCTCTCTCTCTCTCTCTCTCTCTCTCTCTCTCTCTCTCTCTCTCTCTCTCTCTCTCCCTCCCCCCCAAGAGACACGGGTTCCCATGACACTTTAGTCTCTCTCTCTCTCTCTCTCTCTCTCTCTCTCTCTCTCTCTCTCTCTCTCTCTCTCTCTCTCTCTTTTTTTTTTACCATTTCTCTCACTCTTTTGTCTCTCTCTCTCTCTCTCTCTCTCTCTCTCTCTCTCTCTCAAGAACGCCTCTGTGGTGATGATTCGTGATAGATGTAAATACCGCCGGGTCTCCATCGCTTTCTCTTTTGTTACTAAAATTAGAAGAGGAGGAATGAGTAGAAGAACAAGTGGAAGGCCGTGTTTTATCTGACCCATCAGCTCTTTCTCATCCCCCCCTCAAGCTCTGTATCCCCAAGTATCGAATCCATCGTTGATTGGTGGGGTGGGGCGTTCGAGGATCGTAGCCTCGTAGGACAGTTCCTCTCTGGATCCTGAGGACGAGTTCCTTTCTGGATCCTGAGGACGAGTTCCTTTCTGGATCCTGAGGACGAGTTCCTTTCTGGATCCTGAGGACGAGTTCTTCTCTGGATCCTGAGGACGAGTTCCTCTCTGGATCCTGGGGACGAGTTCCTCTCTGGATCCTGAGGACGAGTTCTTCTCTGGATCCTGAGGACGAGTTCTTCTCTGGATCCTGAGGACGAGTTCTTCTCTGGATCCTGAGGACGAGTTCTTCTCTGGATCCTGAGGACGAGTTCCTCTCTGGATCCTGAGGACGAGTTCCTCTCTGGATCCTGAGGACGAGTTCCTCTCTGGATCCTGAGGACGAGTTTCTCTCTGGATCCTGAGGACGAGTTCCTCTCTGGATCCTGAGGACGAGTTCCTCTCTGGATCCTGAGGACGAGTTCTTCTCTGGATCCTGAGGACGAGTTCTTCTCTGGATCCTGAGGACGAGTTCTTCTCTGGATCCTGAGGACGAGTTCTTCTCTGGATCCTGAGGACGAGTTCTTCTCTGGATCCTGAGGACGAGTTCTTCTCTGGATCCTGAGGACGAGTTCTTCTCTGGATCCTGAGGACGAGTTCCTCTCTGGATCCTGAGGACGAGTTCCTCTCTGGATCCTGAGGACGAGTTCCTCTCTGGATCCTGGGGACGAGTTCCTCTCTGGATCCTGAGGATGAGTTCTTCTCTGGATCCTGAGGACGAGTTCTTCTCTGGATCCTGAGGACGAGTTCTTCTCTGGATCCTGAGGACGAGTTCTTCTCTGGATCCTGAGGACGAGTTCTTCTCTGGATCCTGAGGACGAGTTCTTCTCTGGATCCTGAGGACGAGTTCCTCTCTGGATCCTGAGGACGAGTTCCTCTCTGGATCCTGAGGACGAGTTCCTCTCTGGATCCTGAGGACGAGTTCTTCTCCGGATCCTGAGGACGAGTTCCTCTCTGGATCCTGAGGACGAGTTCCTCTCTGGATCCTGAGGACGAGTTCTTCTCTGGATCCTGAGGACGAGTTCTTCTCTGGATCCTGAGGACGAGGAGTCTGTGATCGCTGTCGAATTGTTTATACGTTCACATTTATATTGTATTCTGTAACGGAGATGTTGCATGTAACTTGAAGTTAATTAGAATATATAAAAAAGTAGCAATGGTAGATTTAAAGTAAAAATGTAACAGCAGTAGATTTAAAGTTAGAAAAGTAGCAATATGGAATTTAAAGTTAGAAAAGTAGCAACGAAGATTTATATTTATAAAAGTAGCAACAGTAGATTTAAAGTTGGAAAAGTAGCAGCGAAAATTTAAAGCTAGAAAAGTAGCGCCAATAGATTTAAAGTTGGAAAAGTAGAACTCCATGTCAGTCAGGATAAACCAATAACAAGTTTAATCCAAATAATGGTTCACTTATAACTCATCGTCATACAGTATATCGTCATTCCTTAGGTTTCATATCTTTGCTAAAATTTTTAGTAATTGTACTTTTAGATTAAACGCGTCATATTGGAAATAGTCTAAAAACTAAAAAATGTAAATGTAATACACGTTGTGTGAAGATCATGGTATTACCATGTGTGAAACTGTTGCCTAGAACTCGAAGTCCGTCAGGATAAATTCATATCAAGTTTAATCCAAATTACGGTTCACTTATAACTCATAGTCATATATCGTCATTCCTTAGGTTTCATTTCTTTGTCCGACATTTTTAATAATAATTTGTACATGTAGATTAAACGCGTCATATTGGAAATAGTCTAAAACTAAAAAGAGTCTTCTGGTTAATTAGACGAAATGTATTTAGGAAAAAATTTACAGTACAAAGTTAAATGTGTTTAAGGTAAAATGTCAGGGAAACTAAAAGAAAGATTAGGGGATATTTATTTAAGCCCGGTATTATTTTTACGCAAAAATAATTATATGTTTGTTTTTGCCATGGGGAAATGTAGTAATGATATAGACGAAACTTGTAGATATAAATGTGCACTGTATGATTTTATTCATTCATCTTCTATTGGTTATATTTACCCACATATATAACACACGCGGACATGTAAATAGATAGATTAGACTCAAGTTTTCTCATTAAGGAATATGAAACAAAATTAAGATATGGAAGAGTACAAGTATATGTGAAATATAATCTGAAGCCAAAGAAACAATTGTAAACACACACACAAAAACACACACACACACACACACACACAAAACTATGTATGTTAACTTCTTCTCTTTCGTACATGAGATAATGGTTTATATTAATGTGAATATTATATTCCGTGAACATTTTGTGCTATATGTAATTGAACCATTTTTAACAAGATCGTGGTATTTATTAAGTGTAGGAAACATGCATGGTTAGTGTTAGTGTTATTGATCAAACAAGCTACAGAATTCTCTCTCTCTCTCTCTCTCTCTCTCTCTCTCTCTCTCTCTCTCTCTCTCTCTCTCTCTCTCTCTCTCTCTGCAGTTATATTTATATGAGAATTTGTGTTTGGGACAAGTGTACAGCGGATGAGTTATCTGATAGTGTGTGACGTAGAGTAGAAATTAATCTGGGAGGGAAAGGATTTTTTATCCAAATAAATCTGTTTATAATGTTTTTTAATGCTAAGATCAAAATTTCTGAGCAGATGCAAATGGATATGCGAGTAAATCCATTATTTTTTTAGTCAATTTAATATATAATTTATAGTATAGTAGTCTAACCCCTAAATAAAATTGTCATTATATGGAAGTACAGGCTATTCAAGAAAACAACTTGTAGACTAGTGGTGCCCTCTGGCTCTGGGTGAAACAAACAAGAGGCTTCTAAAGTAAACACCAATGGTGTTTACTTCAGTCCGCATTGTGATTTTTTTTTGGGGGTGGGGGTGGGGGGTGGGAGAGCACTATTCTAAAAGACATAATTGTTTGTTTATTATTTTGTCATTTACGAAAATAAGTTAAGTTTCAAATTAGGTAACTTGATATTTCTAACATCATAAATCCTGCTCTTCCAAGATTTTACCTTTGAAATCAATTTAGGGACCTTGACTTTCGACAAGGTTTTCTCATAAGTTTTTGTTACCAATTAAATTGTTTATTGAGACTACACATTTTAAACTAAATGAAGCGTACACACCCTCGTTGTGATTTGCAACTTTTTACCCGTGTTTTTTCTCTCTCTCTCTCTCTCTCTCTCTCTCTCTCTCTCTCTCTCTCTCTCTCTCTCTCTCTCTCCTCTCTCTCTCTCTCTCTCTCACACAGACGTAACTCGAAAAATTACTGGTAAATTTTGCTGTTGTAGATCTACACGTTGATTTATATTAAATATTGAGAAGTTTTGTCTCATATCTTTCTTGACATTTGAACCTTGTGACTCTCTAGCCTTGACGCATATTATGTGTGCTTTGCGACTACATGCGTGCACCAGCAAAGGAAGGAAGCCCCTTCCAGATTCTGAAGGAAGCAGCCTTTCAAAAGATGCAAACAAATTTCCTTCCGACATGAGAAAGTGAAGAGAATTCACAGTACATGATTTTATTTGTTTTTTTTCTGCCACTGCTCATTTGGTCTTTGGTTTTTCTCTGACACTACTCATTTGGTCTTTGGTTTTTCTCTGCCACTACTCATTTGGTCTTTGGTTTTTCTCTGCCACTACTCATTTGGTCTTTGGTTTTTCTCTGCCACTGCTCATTTGGTCTTTGGTTTTTCTCTGCCACTACTCATTTGGTCTTTGGTTTTTCTCTGCCACTGCTCATTTGGTCTTTGGTTTTTCTCTGCCACTACTCATTTGGTCTTTGGTTTTTCTCTGCCACTACTCATTTGGTCTTTGGTTTTTCTCTGCCACTACTCATTTGGTCTTTGGTTTTTCTCTGCCACTACTCATTTGGTCTTTGGTTTTTCTCTGCCACTACTCATTTGGTCTTTGGTTTTTCTCTGCCACTACTCATTTGGTCTTTGGTTTTTCTCTGCCACTACTCATTTGGTCTTTGTTTTTTCTCTACCACTACTCATTTGGTCTTTGGTTTTTCTCTGCCACTACTCATTTGGTCTTTGGTTATTCTCTACCACTACTCATTTGGTCTTTGGTTTTTCTCTGCCACTACTCATTTGGTCTTTGGTTATTCTCTACCACTACTCATTTGGTCTTTGGTTTTTCTTTGCCACTACTCATTTGGTCTTTGGTTTTTCTTTGCCACTACTCATTTGGTCTTTGGTTTTTCTTTGCCACTACTCATTTGGTCTTTGGTTTTTCTCTGCCACTACTCATTTGGTCTTTGGTTTTTCTCTGCCACTACTCATTTGGTCTTTGGTTTTTCTCTGCCACTACTCATTTGGTCTTTGGTTTTTCTCTGCCACTACTCATTTGGTCTTTGGTTTTTCTCTGCCACTACTCATTTGGTCTTTGGTTTTTCTCTGCCACTACTCATTTGGTCTTTGGTTTTTCTCTGCCACTACTCATTTGGTCTTTGGTTTTTCTCTGCCACTACTCATTTGGTCTTTGTTTTTTCTCTACCACTACTCATTTGGTCTTTGGTTTTTCTCTGCCACTACTCATTTGGTCTTTGGTTATTCTCTACCACTACTCATTTGGTCTTTGGTTTTTCTCTGCCACTACTCATTTGGTCTTTGGTTATTCTCTACCACTACTCATTTGGTCTTTGGTTTTTCTTTGCCACTACTCATTTGGTCTTTGGTTTTTCTTTGCCACTACTCATTTGGTCTTTGGTTTTTCTTTGCCACTACTCATTTGGTCTTTGGTTTTTCTTTGCCACTACTCATTTGGTCTTTGGTTTTGAGATTGAGATTTTCTGGCATCCTGACATCGAAGGTCATTGACCCCGTTTGTTTTATGATTAGTTTTGTTGTTTGTTCTTGTATAGCTTATGTCTGGGTTAGAGTTCTCTTGCTTGAGGGTATAATCGGGCACACTTCTATCTAGTTTCTCTTCCTCTTGTTTTGTTAAAGTTTTTATAGAAAATATTTATTTTAATGTTGTTACTATACTTAAAATATTTTATTTTTCTTTATTTCCTTTCCTCACTGGGCTATTTTCCCTGTTGGGGCCCCTGGGCTTATAGCATCCTGCTTTTCCAACCAGGGTTGTAGCTTAGCATTTAATAATAATAATAATAATAATAATAATAATAATAATATAGATTTCATCAGAGATGTGGATAATTAAAAGACACTAACACTCCTAATAGTGAGGTTCCTATCCAAATTTGAAAACAAAAATAGTATTGATTTGAACTGTTTCACATTTTCTGTGTTGCTTTGGGTTACCATAATTTTGATAAAAAGAACAATTTGATTTTTTTTTTACCTAATAACAAATGGGTTTGAGTTGGTAAATATATTTACAAATTTGAGTGTTAAGAGAGAATGAGAAGTAAGCATATTTCTGCTAGCTTGTCAAACACATTAATAAGATTTTTTTTTAAAATTTCATTTTATGCAATGTGTTTTGTAGGATTTGTCTTTAGTGTTTGAAAATTTTAATAAATTTGAATCTCTCTCTCTCTCTCTCTCTCTCTCTCTCTCTCTCTCTCTCTCTCTCTCTCTCTCTCTCTCTCTCTCTCTCATTTTTTTTCTTATATATTGAGCTATATTTTTATTGTTACCATTTATATAGTCTCAAGTAAATGTTTGTTCCATGTTGCTTTGCTGCGTCCTTTGATTTCTATACCCTCTTCCATATCTTATCTAACGCTCTTCACCCTGCCCCCCCCCCCTGAGTAATGCGATGTATACTTTTTTTTTATTTACTACTTCTTGGTAATCCCTTAAATTCTTTTAGATTTTATACAATAATAATGATGATGATGATCTATCCACTTTTGATTTTCTTATTAGTGGCATGGACTTTAAAGTTATCTCAAGTTAACTGGTTCAGACTCTTTGTTAAAACTTGCTTTGAACTGGATATTTTGACCTTAGTTTAGGCAAAGTTTAAAACTAGTTAGAAACAAATTTCTACTGAGAGACAAGTCTTCTGCAACTGGATATGTGAGCATTTTGATATCAAATAAGTTTTTTTTTTTAACTCTACTTTGGCTGAAGGTTTTGAGTTCTTGAATATGGTCTTTGGTTCCAATCATTAAGTAGAGTTTTTATTTCCAAGTTTGGATCATGACTTGATTTAGGTATACCGGGTAATGTATTTTCAGTTAGCTGATCTACTTTATGTTACTGGATACGGTTGTAGCAAAGAAATTATTGACCATAATTTTTATCTAATTTTAGTAGATATTGTTTAATTAAGAATGAATTCTTCAGGTAAACCTAAGAAATGTACAGTACAGAAGTGGCCACCATGTAGAGTTGGCCATATAGAATAAGTCACCATTTTCCTTAACTCAGTTTTCATCAGATTTGGCACTCCAGGCGTAGAAGTATATGGTCGACCTGAAAACAATGAAGCAGCAATTACTCACCTTATTTTCCTCAGTGGACAGGTACGTTTCCCTTATTCGGTTGCCAGGTGTAGGTGTGTGAACTGGGGTTTTTAATGTACAGCAACCTGATCACTATGCCTGATGCTGGATCGTTCAAGAAACCCTTTCCAATAGATGCATGAATTAGAAATTAATTTTTAACTCTTGTTTTACTCCTGTTTTGAAAATTTCTAAATTGATGATGGATTTGAGTATGTCATTAGTTTGGTAAACTCCTCAGAATAAGATCGAATAGATAGCCGTACTGTCTATTAAGTTTGACTCGTGTAGAGTTGTTGTACAGATATTGCTTTAAATAATAACAAGAAATTTTTTAGTAACAGTAAAACCAGTGTAGGTTTATATCAGTGTGGAATGAAAAATTAGTTGTAAAATAGTCCAGAAATTATCAGCTTTCAAAGATAGGTTTGAATTTTTTATACCAGGAACATACTGTAGTGATTGACTGAAAAATACCAGAAAGGTTTTATCCCTGTGGTACATTAGGCCGGGAGCACACTAGCGACTCTGTGGCGCCACAAAGCCATGCCACGCCTGTGGCGGGGATGAGCGACAGAGAGCCACAGTCGCTAGTTTGCGCAGCAAAACTTGAAAACAATGGAAACCTATGGGAGACCACATCCCCGCCACACGATGCTGTGGCTTTGTGGCGCCACAGAGTCGCTAGTGTGCTCCCGGCCTTATAGTCCATGAAGTTAAGTAAAGTGTTTTGAGAACTAGTTTGGTTTAGATTTGATGCTTTCTTACAAATTCTTATTGATTATATTTGAAGATTCTATGAAGCAAAGCCTCCTTGTCCGCTGTCATTACCTTCTGTGCATTCACACAGTTACAGAATTCTGTGGATAATAGGCTCCACAGTCAAACCGAAATGAAATGTTCATTGACAGCTGTTAGCTTCAAGTTAATAATTCTATTTCAACTTCGATCTTTTTTTCTGATTACGCTGTTTTGTTATACAGTACTATGATTTTATATATATATATATATATATATATATATATATATATATATATATATATATATATATATATATATATATATATATATATATATATATATATATGTATATATATATATATCGAAATTTAAGCATTTTTACTCATGTTATAATGTCCTCAAAAAATTTTTAATGCAGAATTTTTTGTTTTTCATAAAAGAAAGTTAGCAACGTTTGACTACTTGTACTGCGTCCAGTGTGGAAGGGTTCACAGATTTGTGAAATTATTTTAGTAAAAGTTTGTGAAGAAAATTTTTGTAACATTCTGTGCAGTATATTCCTTAATACAAAATCAGCATTAGATGAAATTAATACAGATATATTACTGAATAAAAGGGAATATGGATAAAATGGAACAAGAAAGAGTATAAGGAATAAGCATATACTGAAATTAACTGTAAATATTAGTGAATAACAAATGAAAAGATAATTACAAGGAAATATAATAGAGGGAAGAATGGGAAAAATTTTAAGCCTTCAGAAGTAGATAAGATTATACCATGTAGGATGTAGTTGAGACTACTGAATAAAAGGGAATAATGGTATTAAGCACTAAGTGTATAAGGAATAAGCTAGCCTGAAGTGAACAGCTAAACTATGAATAACAAGAAATTAAACGAAAATAAAAAAGAGCGAGGAATGGGAGAAACCTTTTAGCTGGGCCAATATTCCTTTTATTTGAAACAACTTTACAGTAGCTTAGATTTTTAAAATTTGCATAATGCTTCTAATTATAAGATCACTGGTTAAGTTAATTTTCTACATATATTTTATATAATAGTATCAATAGTTCAGCAGTGGATAATCTGAGTAATCAGCTAATAAGGAGGTTTTACTGTACAGTGTTTCTAATTTATTGTACAGTAATCCTATTTTCTCTTTCCATTTAATGAAAACGTTCTGGTATAAAAATATTTGTAATTCACTTAAGTACTGTAACTTCATTTGGCATTAAGAGAGATTCTGTGAGTGGTTTTGTATTTCTTTTTTCTTAAAATTATTTCTGGGAGTTATGTTCTTGATTTAACTTCCAATAGACCCAAAGTCATATATGTGTGGTTTTATTTTGAAGTGTTTGGGAATGAATAACAAAAGGTGTTCCGTCTTTTGTGTGCTTTTATTAAACAGTGCCGGTTGGTGTCACTGTGTGAGGACAACAGTCTACACCTATGGCAGATGACACCCCGAGAAGATTCTTCTGGGATGCAGCTAACACAAGTCAACTCCACTTCTTTGGAAGGAAAGTAAGTACTTGTAGGTGTTCGTTGCACATTCTGGTTTGAAGTTGCTTAGCCCTTTTTTTTTTTTTTTTTTTTTTTTTTTTTTTTTTTTTTCTGAACATTACATTGTCTTCTGTTTTGTGTGAGATTATACAGACGTCTTTTTAAATATCTTTCAATATTCATAAGTCGTAAGTGTTTCTCTTTCATCAGTTGTTAGTGTCACCTGTTTTGTGAACTCTAATTAGTAAATACACTGCTGTAAGGAATTTCACATTTTAAAGCAGAAATGGATCCATCCTGACATAAATTTTAGTGTTGGTTGTTAAGGGAGAGAAATGTGATTGAATTCAAAATTATCATATTACATTTTAGTTAAGCATTTATAAGATATGAGTTTTATAGTAACTAACTTGAATTTAAAAAAAATGAATGTGTAATTTTAAGGCCACATTATGTACTTAAATTTTCTTTTCTGGTAATTTATGTGTCCGTTCAATTTCAGGTTGAAAAAAATAAGCGTCATAATAGCTGACAACAGCGGGGAACACTTACTGGTTGGAACTGAAGGGGGCAACATTTACCTTCTAAACTTGGCTACATTTGCCATGTCAGATAATATTATTTACCAGGATGTAGTCATGCAAAAGTAAGTACTTTCAAAATACAATTTTGGAATGATTTTGAAGATAATGTGCAAAATCCTTGAATTGTACCGTTAGCCTCACTAATTCCGGTACACTAACATCTCCTTACCTTCCCATGAAGTGTACTGGAATTAATGAAGCCAACTGTGCACTGACATGTATCCAGGATAATACTCTGGGAAATTTGGAGCAAAGATTTTTGTTTTATCTAATAGTGTTTGCGTAATTTGCTTCACATAGGTTGTTATGGGTAATATGGCTTCTTAGAGATTTGTATGATTTTTTTTTTTAAATTAGTATAATTTATTTATACTGCTAAAGATAAAAGTAAATTTTGATAATTTTATTAGCTTACATATAACTCAAACTCTGGAGTAAAGCATATTGATAGCTTTAGAAACTATATGTTGGCATAGCATGTCAGTGGCTTTCTATAGAGTAAAGTTTTTTGTCATTCAGCATTCCTAAATAAGACATATTTCACTTGTTCTTGTTATGCAGAGGTCGGAGTTTAATCTTTGATGTACAGTACTGTGTAAATTGTACTTTCCAAAAGTATTGCACTTTATTTACCTTAAGATGCATGTGATAAAACTGCTAGTGCTATCTTGGAGTGATAGTGAAGCATATACTAGACAATGGAATCGGTCTATGAAGCAAAGTATATGTGGAGTCTTCTACCTGCAGTAGTTAATAATTTGCTAAGTCCTGGACCCTTTTTGGCTGCATAAAGAAAAAAAGTTGTTCGTGATGCGACCAATATTTATTGTGGGTGTTCTTAATCTCAATATTATGGGTTATATTGTAATCAGTGATAAAATGGATCAATGTATAGAACATCTAAAGATTGTGGGCCCATGTTTATATTTTCCAAGAAGTGAAAGCTATCAGACCCTTGAAGCTAGAAAGAATGAAAGCTTTTTTATGTAAGAAAGGTAGCATGGCAGGTTATTATCTTTTTTGGGTAAAAAGCTTCGTAATTTATCAGGGAATCAAGCTATACATAGCATATAAGTTTTAGCACTTGAATAAAAGTGGAGTAATTAGCATAACGAGAACTTGTTTATAAGTTAAAGTTGAAGGTATAGGTAATTGGTGACTAAAAAATACCTAAGTTAGAGATTCTTCTTCTTTCGGTAATATGATTAAGTAAGTAGAAGAAAGTTTTTGTTTTTAGCCTTCTCTTTGTTGTGGCTGATGAACGCTTTGCTGAATGTATGTTCAGTTTTACCATTCTTATACAGCAGAAGTTATTGGCATAGTTATCTCTTGTGTTATTTGTAGATTGAAAAAATCTTTTGAATATAGTAGCATCATACTTTTAACCGAGGGGGTTTATTTATTTTAATATTAACAAAACATTAAGTACTATATTGTTCGGTTCCTGTGCGATAAGATGTCAGAGAACTGAGAAGCATTCTTTAGAAAAAAAAAAATCCCTATTGAATAGCATTAGGTTTGTAGGGACAACTGTAAATTGATCGGTAACTCTTGAATGATAGATCCAAGGTACATGTTTTTTTAATTCAGCTTTTATGTTTTATCACATTTTATTATATAGTCCATACTTTATGGAACTCTTTAAAATGTTGTTATTCATGAGGGGTTTACATATGAGTTCCTCTCTCTTTCTCTCTCTCTCTCTCTCTCTCTCTCTCTCTCTCTTTTTTTTTCACATCAAATTTCCTGAAGTTTATTACAAGTCCAAATCTTTATGACAAGAATTAGGAGATATTAATGATAAATTAGATATTGGGAAGGAAGGTGAAAATCCTATCTTAAGTAATTGCTTATTTTGGATTTTTTAAACAATAATTGCAAATTTTAAGGATTTATTAATGCATTTCAGTGTACCAGAAGACTACAAGGTAAACCCAGGTCCAGTGGAAGCTATTGCAGAACATCCTACTGAACCCGATAAAATATTGATTGGTTATCAGCGGGGATTAATAGTTCTGTGGGATAAGAAGAATCTCTGTGCGGACCAGGTAAGCAATGACGTTTGATTATGGCAGGCACTTTTTATTTTGTATCAGTAAGAGCATTAGTTTGTTTCATTTTCCTTTCTTAGATTTGCAGGCTATGGTTATCAAAATACATCTGCAGTAGCGAACTTGTTATTGTATAAAGATGCTATGTTCTTGTGTTGTGCATGGCAAATTTAAAATTGATACATGAAATTGCTCAAGTTGAGCATAATTCTCTTCATTTAGATTTAGTATAATATTGGAATATTAATATGCTGTAAATATGTACAATGACTGTACAGTACTGTATAATTTTGTAACATATATTTCTTTTTCATTTTTATTTTATATTAACCCTTTTACCCCCAAGCTATTTGGAACTATCCAACCCTTAACCCCCAAGCATTTTTTTTTCAAGCATATTTTGCAATATATTTTTTTTTAAATTGCTCTAACAGCCTTAGTTTTTGTCATAGAGAGGTCAGGTTGGTCTCATTCTTTTGGAAAAGGCCTGAAGTTTCTCATAAAATTATCAAAAACATGCAAAAAAAGGTAAATAGCAGTTTTTGCAAGCACGTAACGGTACGTCCATGGGGGTAAAGGGATGAGTTTTGTGAGACGTACTAGTACGTCCATTTGGGGTAAAAGGGTTAACATACTGTACTTGAACAATTTAGTTAAGTTCCTCAATTTACTTTTAAGGTAGGTATTCAAATAGTATAAATCTTTTAACCAGCCATCTTTTTGAAAGTTTCAGTAGTATCCTTACATTTTTCAATATTAAACTTACCCGATAATCATGTAGCTGTCAACTCCGTTGCCCGACAGAATTCTACGGGAGGGATACGCCAGCTATCACTATACTAGAAGGGGGTGTACTCACAAGCGCCACCTGTGGCCAGGTACTACAGTACTTGTTGTTGACGCCACCTCACTTTTTCCTCTGTCGTGCTTCCGGCAAGACGTTCTTGGATACGCTTATGATTTTGGAGTATTGTTCACGGTTTGGTGAAGTATTTCTCTAAAATTTGCAGCTATTCGCTATACTAGAAACTTCTATATTAGCTTAGTTAGCTTTTGGAATTAATTTTATTTTATATCTCTCCGCCTTTTATAGGCCTCTTCGATTAACTTCCTTTTATTATAAAATTATTAAAATTAATTTTTATATATTCGACCTTTCCTAATGGTAGGCGGTCTTTTCTTGTACCGAAGTTAATTAACATTGAGCCCGTCATTTCGGTTTTACCTGTTAACATATTATGCTATTTTAATGTTTTTGAAAGAATTTCTTTGATAGTCTCGTACTGTTTTCAAAGTTGAACTAACGTTTTGTTTTGTCTCTGCAGTTGTTGACGTTTCAGAACGTTCAACTTGCGCTCTATCGTTACGATAGAGAGAGAATTTTCACGGTGTCACGTTGCAGTAAGAGTAACCGTGTCTAGTGTTTTGTTCATTCTTTCTTAACTTAATGGTTTTAATTCTACAAAGGAACTTTTCATTTTGGGAAATTTTTTCCTTTAACAATAATATGTTTTAACGATATATATGATTGGGCTCTTCTCTCAGGTTCAAAGTCAAGAGAGAGAGAGAGAGAGAGAGAGATAGAGACGGAGGGAGAAAGAGGAGGATAAACGTTTCGTTCAAGCGAGTAACGTTGTTATCGTTTTTGCTCTTCTCCCTAGTCTCTTTAGGGGAAGAAGGTAAACGTTTCTAGAGTTTTTCTTGTTCTCAAGCTTTATGCGGTGAGAGATTTTAAACGTAGTTTATTTGATCTAGTGTTTAGTCTCTTTCCAGCCACTGAATTATTTTTTTCTGTTACATTGTAATTCTTTTTTCGCAATTACTAACTTTTGAGAAAGGATAGAATTGCGTGTTTCAGGTACAAACCACTTAAAGTTTCGAGTTCAGTGAAATAAGTGCAAACAGAAAATCAAAGTGATAAGTGATTAGCGCAAAGTGTGTCAGTGTTGTGCGTGAGGGTACTTCTGTGCGTGTCAGTCGTCCTCCCAGTCCGGGACCTCTTGCAAGCTCCCAAGCCCAGGGGAGAAGCAATGTCGAAGGGCAAAAGGGTTCGGCAGGCCTTGATCGGCGCACAGAAGTATCCTCGGTGGTTGCGGGCGTGTCTTAAGAGACCGTCACTCCCACCCGCAGACGATTGAGCCCTTATTTTGCTCGTCTGCAGAAGAAATTTTCGGGGAGAAAACGCTGGTCTCAGGTCTCAAGACCTCTTAAACGTAAAGTCCAGACCTATGCCAGACGTACGAAGTTAGAGTTCAACAACCCGGATGCAGTCATTGGGTTAGCTCTGACTCTCCTCAGTCTCAGGTGACTGCACTCCGCCTAAGAGGAGTAAGGTTCTGCCACAACAGATCTCTGCTGTTAAGGCTTTACCTCAGCAGACCTTAGTGTCTGCCGACCCCAAGTTGACTCTACTGCAGTCCATGCAGTCACAACTTTCAGACTTGATGCGTGAGTGTCGGGCTGAGAAGGTTGCGCCTCCGCCTCCGCCTGCACTCGCTCCGCCTGCGCTCGCTCCGCCTGACCGCAGTACCGCCTGCCAGGCGTACGATGTTGAGCCACGTTCTGAGTTTACTGTTCCCAGTGGTGTACAGCTCCCTCCGCCTTCCTTAAGGCAACCTCAGCAATGGGATCAGGAGGCTTATACCTCTCTTCCTCCGCTTCCACTTGCTGCTCCACCATTGATGCAACTCTCGGTTAAGGTACAACAACCTCTCCCATCCATGAGTCAGTCTCCTCAGCTCTCGCTGCAGCGAGCTCAACCCTCCTCAAGGCAAGCACAACACCTTAGCCTTGCGCCTCAGGAACCTCAACTCGCGAGACAATTACTGCTCGTTCCTCAGGAACTTGCTACTGCGCATCCGCCAACCACTCAGCAAGCGCAACCCTTGAGGCAGCAAACTCATGCTATGAGTCAGCCACCTCAACGCATGCATCTGCCACTTTTTCCTCAACTTGAGAAATAACAAATGACAATAATAACACCTCATTACTTTCATACTTGCATTTGTAATCATATACATGTATGCCTACACAAACATTATGATAATGGAGGTTATTTGTCTTACTTATATAAAAATATATATGTATTCCTTGCAATATATTTTTAACAATATCGCAAAATATGGCAAAATATCTTCAAAACAAAAATGAATCATGAGTTATGAATGTAAGGTAAATATTATGTTGATATTAAAACCCCATGCAAGCATGCATGAAGCACTCTAGCACTGGTCATGGAATTTCTGAGAAATGTTAAACGCCATGCAACACGCTCTGCTTACCTTACAGCATGCTCTACATACAGCATGCTCTGCATACAGCATGCTCTGCATACAGCATGCTCTGCATACAACATGCTCTGCATACAGCATGCTCTGCATTCAGCATGCTCTGCATACAACATGCTCTACATACAGCATGCTCTGCATACAACATGCTCTGCATACAGCATGCTCTGCATTCAGCATGCTCTGCATACAACATGCTCTGCATACAGCATGCTCTGCATACAACATGCTCTACATACAGCATGCTCTGCATACAGCATGCTCTGCATACCTTACCGCATGCTTCTCAGTCATTCATCTTTGGTTGTTGCCAACTCACTAGACTGTCAAGCAGTTTCATAATGTTGCCTTCTAGTCTGCTGCTTTTGCACCATTGAAACCCTCACTGAGAGAACTTAACTTTTCTCGGATATGGTCCCTGTAGATGAGAAAGTGCTTTTCTCCCTCCTTCTGATATTCCCTTGAGGACTCTGTCATTTGGAGAGGAGCCTTTAGCTGCGTAGCCTCCTATGGACTTTTATTTAAGCATAACATGCTTCCAGGGAAGGTAATGGTTCCATTTCAGTCACTAACCCCGTCTGTTACCACACCTGCTCCCATAGACCTTGAGCTGTGTTGCAAGACATACAGTCCAAGCTTAGTCCTTGTTAAAGGATTTTTTGTTTACGGAGTCAGTGTGTCACTGGGAAGACGTTCAACAACCAGCAGAAGTGACTTGTTGTGACGCAGTGCGGCAACCTCAGCAACCCGATAAGGAGTTGTCTGTACGACCCAGACAGTCTAGACAGCTTCGGGTTGTCACTGTACTTCCTCGCTTCCCCATGGTTGACAGTTCACAGACTGTGCAGCTGTACCATGATCTTGTGTCCGGCTCCGTCAGACGACTGGCTTTTAAGAGCTCCCACAAGTCGTCGCTGTCTGGAGATTCTCAGATGGACTATGGATCTGACCAAGGAACTGGGCCTCCTGGTCAATTTTGAGGAGTCTCAGCTCATCCCATCCCAGACCATTGTCTCCTTGGGTATGGATCTTCAGAGTCGAGCTTTTCGGGCTTTTCCGTCGGCCCCAAGGATCTTCCAAGCCCTAGAATGCATCCAGAGCATGCTGAGAAGGAACCGATGCTCAGTCAGGTAGTGGATGAGTCTAACAGGGACACTTTCATCGCTGGCCCTGTTCATCGTGTTAGGGAGAATCCACCTCCCCCCCTTCAGTATCATCTAGCTGCTCACTGGATAAAGGACATGACGCTAGAGACGGTCTCAGTTCCTGTTTCCGAAGAGAGGAGGTCTTCTCTCGCGTGTTGTAAGAACAGCTTTCTTCTCAAGGAAGTCTACCTTTGGCTGTTCAGAAACCCGACCGCCGTCTCCTCTCGGACACATCAGACACGGGCTGGGGTGCGACATTGGACGGACAGGAATGATCGAGAACATGGAACCAGGAGCAAAGGACACTTCACATCAATTGCAGGAGTTGTTGGCGGTTCTTCTGGCCTTGATAAACTTCAAGTCCCTCCAGCTTAACAAAGTGGTGGAGGTGGACTCTGACAACACCACTGCCCTGGCTTACACCTTCAAGCAGGGAGGGACTCTTTCGTGAAGTTGTTCTAGATCGCAAGGGACCTCCTCATCTGGTCTAAAGATCGAAAGCTCGCGCTGGTAACGAGGTTCATTCAGGGCGGTATGAATGTCATGGCAGATCACCTCAGCCGGAAGGGTCAGGTCATCCCCACAGAGTGGACCCTTCACAAGAATGTTTGCAGCAGACTTTGGGCCCTGTGGGGTCAGCCAACCATAGATCTGTTCGCTACCTCGATAACCTAGAGACTCCTATTGTATTGTTCTCCGATTCCAGACCCAGCAGCAGTTCACGTGGATGCTTTTCTGCTGGATTGGTTCCATCTCGACCTGTATGCATTCCCGCCGTTCAAGATTGTCAACAGGGTACTTCAGAAGTTCTCCTCTCGCAAAGGGACACGGCTGACGTTGGTTGGCTCCGCTCTGGCCCGCGAGAGAATGGTTCTTAGAGGTACTGCAATGGCTGGTCGACATTCCCAGGACTCTTCCTCTAGGAGTGAACCTGCTACGTCTACCTCACGTAAAGAAGGTACACCCGAACCTCCACGCTCTTCGTCTGACTGCCTGCAGACTTTCGAAAGACTCTCAAGAGCTAGGGGCTTTTCGAAGGAGGCAGCCAGAGCGATTGCCAAAGCAAGGAGAACATCCACTCTCAGAATCTATCAGTCTCAAAGGGAAGTCTTCCGTAGCTGGTACAAGACCAATGCAGTTTCCTCAACCAGTACCACTGTAACCCAGATTGCTGACTTCCTGTTATATCTAAGGAAAGTAAGATCCCTTTCAGCTCCTACGATCAAGGGTTACAGAAGTATGTTGGCAGCGGTTTTCCGCCACAGAGGCTTGGATCTTTCCACCAACGAAGATCTACAGGACCTCCCTAGGTCTTTTGAGACCTCAAAGGAACGTCGGTTGTCCACTCCAGGCTGGAATCTAGACGTGGTCCTAAGGTTCCTTATGTCATCAAGATTTGAACCTCTCCAATCAGCCTCTTTTTAGGACCTCACATTAAAAACTCTTTTCCTCGTGTGCTTGACAACAGCTAAAAGAGTAAGTGAGATCCACGCCTTCAGCAGGATCATTGTTTTCACATCTGAAACGGCTACATGTTCCTTGCAGCTCGGTTTTTGCTAAACGAGCTTCCTTCACGTCCTTGGCCTAAGTCGTTCGAGATCCCAAGCCTGTCCAACTTGGTGGGGAATGAACTGGAGAGAGTTCTTTGCCCAGTTAGAGCTCTTAGGTACTATCTAATAAGGTCTTAACCTTTACAAGGACAATCAGAAGCCTTATAGTGTGCTATCAAGAAACCTTCTTTTCCAAGTTCTAAGAACTCAGTTTCTTACTATTCAGGCTTCTGATTAGAGAAACACATTCTCATCTGAAGGAAGAAGACCTTGCTTTGCTGAAGGTAAGGACACATGAAGTGGGAGCTGTGGCTACTTCAGTGGCCTTCAAACAGAGCCATTCTCTGCAGAGTGTTATGGATGCAACCTATTGGAGAAGCAAGTCAGTGTTCGCATCATTCTATCTCAAAGATGTCCAGTCTCTTTACGAGTACTGCTACACCCTGGGACCATTCGTAGCAACGAATGCAGTAGTAGGCGAGGGCTCAGCCACTACATTCCCATAATCCCATAACCTTTTAACCTTTCTCTTGAATACTTTTTATGGGTTGTACGGTCGGCTAAGAAGCCTTCCACATCCTTGTTGATTTGGCGGGTGGTCAATTCTTTCTTGAGAAGCGCCGAGGTTAAAGGTTGTGATGAGGTCCTTTAGTATGGGTTGCAGCCCTGTATACTTTAGCACCTTTGAGTTGATTCAGCCTTCCAAGAGGAACGCTGCGCTCAGTAAGGAAGACGATCTTATTAAAGGCAGAGTAACGGTTCAAGTCGACTTCCTTACCAGGTACTTATTATTTCATTGTTATTGTGGATAACTGATTATATGAAATACGGGATACTTAGCTATCCTTTAGTCTTGTACACTGGTTTTTCACCCACCCCCCTGGGTGTGAATCAGCTACATGATTATCGGGTAAGTTTAATATTGAAAAATGTTATTTTCATTAGTAAAATAAATTTTTGAATATACTTACCCGATAATCATGATTTAATTGACCCACCCTTCCTCCCCATAGAGAACCAGTGGACCGAGGAAAAAGTGAGGTGGCGTCAACAACAAGTACTGTAGTACCTGGCCACAGGTGGCGCTTGTGAGTACACCCCCTTCTAGTATAGTGATAGCTGGCGTATCCCTCCCGTAGAATTCTGTCGTGCAACGGAGTTGACAGCTACATGATTATCGGGTAAGTATATTCAAAAATTTATTTTACTAATGAAAATAACATATTTATCCATTTCTTTAAGGATTTCCTCATATGTCCTTCCAGACTTACGTATGCAGTCAACAGTTAGAATCTATTTGTTGGCATGCCGATGGATCCCAGTTCACAACTTCTCACAATGATGGAAGCTACATGGTGTGGTCGGGCACCGACTCCGCTAATCCGACTGATGGACCCCACACTGTTTATGGACCTTTTCCTTGCAAACCTATTACAAAAATTGTACGGCCATGTTCTAAAAGGCAAGTACTTTACCAAAGATGTTTGTTTTGCCTTAATTTATTTGTTAGAGGTTTAGTATTATGCAGGAAAAGATGGTAATATTTATTTTTGAATGTTCAACCAGCCAGCTGTTTTATTTTAAGAAATGTCTTTTAAAGGAAAAAATAGTTTTATTACTGTTTAAATATTTTTTTTTAAAATTTTTACTTATTTTTAGAATTGGGTAAAAATTTAAATACCTGTACTAACATATTTAGGTACTGTTTGGTGCTAGAAGTGGTTTGCAGGCTTTTAAATGCCAATTTAATCATAATTATAAAGTATTTTACAATTTTAAAAGACTGGTAGGTGATGAGCACAAGATGAAAATAATTAAGAAATGATTGATTTTCAATTAGTGTTTTTAGGGCCAAACTTATTGATGTGTACAAATCTTATTTATTTTCTTATACATGAATGTTTTACAGTTATACTTGAGTTCATTGAGAATATTAAAGTATCTGGTGTATTTACTGATACAATTTAGTCTAGTCATTTTTATGCCTTGTGGTCATTTTATAATTATAATTTCAGTGGTGACCTGATTGTGTTTTCTGGCGGAATGCCGAGGGCAAGTTATGGTGACCGGAACACAGTAACTGTTATATGTGGTGACAATCATGTAACATATAATCTAACATCGAAGATCATAGACTATTGTGTGGTAGCTCACGAAGAAGATGGTAAGCTTAAGTCTTCATTTCATTCTGTGGTATTAATTGTTAGTTGACCCTTTTCTCTGACCAAAAATCAATAAGGATTTTGCCCTACAATTTAAATATAAGTTCTATACAGAAAAATAGGTATATATGATTACAATTACACCTTACCTAATTGTCTGCCATTTATTATAAGACATTGGAAAGTTTGGAATTATGGGTAGGACTGATGAAGTGGTTCTACCAAAAAGTGTTGTTTTATTATAAAAATAGAATATTAGTATAGAAAATTCTGTAACCAATGCTTTCTTTAATCCTATTGATTGTCTACTATATACCTGTTGTTCATTAAATGCTTTTGTTTGATTAAGAAATTCGCTTAACTACGTGCTGTATGAAGTATGTCAATATATTGTTGTTATTAGAAGTATGATATTTTTAAATTGAAAATAGAGTAAGGAAGAGCCTGAAGAGTTCAGCATGAGTGCTATGCATTGATTGGTTACAATTGAAATAGAATTCAGTCCTGCGTTACTGAATTTGTATGTCCTGTATCTCACCTGATTTGGCTTAAAGAGATGCCATTGTCATTGCTGATAGTGGAACATTTGTATAGTTCAGCATTAATTGTTGGAAAAGACATTAGTTGAAAAGTTCACAGCTGTCAGTCATGATACAAATGATAGTTTGTATTTCAAGGCAGGCAGGGAAAGGGTATAGGAATTTTAAGATTTATTTTTTTATTACATATATCTTATATAAATTTCAAATATAATACTTTTCATTAGGATGACAAGCATTTTCTCTACTATGAAGGTTTAAAGCATTTTGTTTGTTCCGATTAGGATACAAACCGTATGTTTTTTACATGGATTATATTTCTGTAAAGGTGAAAACGGTTAACTTTTGAAAGTATGGAAAATACCTACACAGAGTTTTAGTTATAATTTTTCCTCTGCTGTATTGCATTTTCCCATGCATCATTTGTTTGTGATATTTAAATGCTTTGAGTCTGTTGGTTGTATGGAAAGGCTTGAGTCTCCTATACTGTATTTTTAAGTCTGTTCAGTGAAGATGCTTAAGAGTGGATCAGATGCTATGAATTTTTATATTATTTAAGTTGGTCTTTGTTCTGTAGGTGGTAGGCACAAGCGTGTTTGCTTGATTGAATGTACAATGAGTGCTACTATTATAATTTCAGTCAGCTGAGTAGTAGAAGGGGTTCATGTCTAGTCTTCTAAGGGCAATACACCACCATTCACGTCTAGTCTTCTGAGGCCAATACACTACCGTTCATGTCTAGTCTTCTGTGACCAATACACCACCGTTCATGTCTTCTCTTCCTACGTTTGCTGCTCCAACTTCTTCCCTCTTGTTTATTAATGGATCAGCGGCAGCTCTCTTCAGATTGGGGTTTGTTGATTCCTGTCCCAACCCGCCCTACCATTTTTTCTACTATTAATCAGTCACACTTCTAGGCTATTGGAGAAAAGTTGATTCTGTTACCAATCTTATACAATTGCTGGATAGGGTTCATTTTGGCAGAACCTATCACCTCAGTGGTACCCATTCCATGTGGAACCTGTTGAAAAGAACTAAGAGAAATAGGGTCTTCTCAGGTAAGGAAGCATAAATGTACATTATATCATTATCTACCTCGTTTTCATCAGTATCCTCATCAGCTTCTTTTTCACCTTCACACTCTCAAGATAGGAGGAAGCATAATAGGAATGCAAAGAAAGGCTTCCTTATTTTAGAAGGCCACGCATCATTCTAGAATTCTTCAGCCTTCTTCAAAGGGTATGACAGTCATAGTGACTGGATACTTTTGCATTCATTTGAAGGCTATGGAGGGCTGAGGGTGACATAATTAACAACTTAATAGTAGCAGCATATGTCAGAAAACAAGGAGGATCAGTCGCTGTTTGAATTGGTGAGGCAGGAGTGGGTGGTTCGCCATGCTGTTGAATTAGCATCTCAAGTTCATTTCAGGAAATTAAAATGTGCTAGGAGATCATCCCAGTCTCCAGGGATAGGTGATAGTGACAGAGTGATCCTTACAATCAGAAAGCAGACGGAAGCCTTATTGAGATCTGGTCTCTGTTCTACCTGATTCATTGGGTGATCAATTATATAATGTCTATCTTTGTTCTCAGGATAACTCATGGCTTTTCATTGGCCAGAGGCTCAATTGCTGTCAAACTATTGCTTCTTCTTAAGGTGTTGATTAGAATTACTCATGATGCACATGGTATTTTGACAGCCACACTGATAGAGGTACCATTACTATGTGAAGACTTGTCTCCTTGACAGATGTAAAATATAGTCTTGCGAGAGAGAGGTTTCCTCGCTAAAATTACTTTGAAATGTCGGATACATTCCAGTATGCCAGACCAAATGTATATCAAGGTAAATGGTCGGTCTTTTGACATTGGTTTCTCTGTGGTTTGAGCCACTATTCAACTGATCAAAAACTTAATTGTTTACCTTCACTTAGACAAGTTCCTCTGCATGTGCAGTTGAAGGCAATTTCTGTGCCCTTTCTCATATTGACTCCTTACACCCAAAGGTGTCATACTTGTAAGATGGACTAGATGCAGGTGAATCAATCAATTGGAGCACATGCTCTTAGTCTGAATGCATTTCCCTCTGTTCCTGCTCTGTTTCTCACCAGGCCTGATAGGTAACATCTCTGCTTGGTGTTTGCCAGTCTGGGGTTCCAGTCCCACTCAGACTCGTTAGTGCCATTAGTGTCTGCAATCTTACCATCCTTGTGAGCTAAGGTTGCGGGGTTTGGGGGAGCCTATATGTCTCTGTTGAGTCATCAGCAGCCACTGCTTGGCCCTCCCTGGTCCTAACTTGGGTGGAGAGGAGGCTTGGGCGCTGATCATATAATATATGGTCAGTCTCTAGGACATTGTCTTGATTGCTAGGGCAATGTCACTGTCCCTTGCCTCTGCCATTCATGAGCGACCTTTAAGTTGGTGACATTTGCTATGTACGTATCAGCATTTTCTTGTTGTGAAAACTTTAGGTTTCATGGAAATGTAGTTTTGCCTTTCATATGAATAGCTAATGCATTGGTGGCTTTCTAACTACTCCTTACATATGCCTGGTCTGACAGCAGTTTAGTGGTGTCATCCTTCTCTGGCTCACATAAGTAACAGGGAAGTTGATTTTTCATTGTATGTATGAATTACAGTAATAATGTAGTTTATGCTGTTAATTGGTTCCTTGAGAACCAACTTAAGTATTTTTGACTTGGCATCTGATTTTTACCTAATAAAGTATCTTAAACATTTCCCATATATGTACTGCACATGGAAAAGTACTCTTAACCTGCTATAATTTTTTAAAAACCTGATACGTACATTAATAAGCTTTCATGTAAAGTAAATCACTTTATTATTATTTTGCGACGTAAAAACCGACTTAAAGTTGAGTAAAATGGTGTAACGTGGATTCTGTTTTTTATTTATCACTTGAGGACGAGTGGCAAAAAGTTGGACCTGATTTATGTCGAACTGATGTAAAGAGTTATTACCGTACCTAGTCTGTTTGCTGACAATACTTACCACATGAAGTGTGAGTCTCCATACAAACTAAATCCTATTTTCTTGTTCCATGTGCTGAGAAACTTATTGTCAGTAATGTACTCCAATGTGCCCTATACAAGACCATGGACCTACCACTCTAAACTCTATTTACAAGTTCAGCCGTTTCCAGCTTTGAGGAAAAATAATCCATATAAAAGTCTTTTGATTTATATTTCACTTCTAAAAGTTCCCAGTACTTACTTAGTAAAATGTTAATGTTCAACTGTCCTTAATTATATGTATTTTATTATTCCCAGGACATGCCAACTGTATTGTTGTACTAGCAGAGGAAGAAGTTGTATTTATTGACCTTGAAAGTGAAGAATGGCCTGCATTTGCATCTCCATACCTATCATGCCTGCATTCCTCGGCTGTTACTTGTTCCCTTTTGGCATCATCCGTTTCCCCTGATATTTATGAAAAGATAAAGGTAAGGGAACTTGTTTGTATTTAGCAATGTTCATCACCTGTGCAATTTTGTAATTGCATGGTTATTAAGTCTTCACTTTCATTAAAGTTTAGAATTTGAATAAGGAAAATCAAATTTTTATGTTAGTAGATGTATATCTGGGTGATTTTTATTTTTTATAGTAGAAATTAGATATTTTCTTTTACAGAATTATTTAAAAGACATGTAAGGTTAAGATTTTCAAATAAGATTTTATGTGTATAGATGAGTCTGCTTTTTCTTTGATTAATAAGAGTTTAAAGCAATGGTAGGTATAAAAATTAAGCGTTCTATATTATGAATTGTACAAATTTTCAAAATTTCTTTCAGGAAGCTGGGGAAAAGCAGCAAGGAAGCCTGTCAAAATGCCCTTGGCCAATTAATGGTGGGAAGCTCAATAACACAGATGATTCCAAGCAGCATGATCTCTTGCTGACTGGTCATGAAGATGGTAAGATCTGAACCACATTCGTATTTTGGTACTCCAAAGTAGAGATGCGTTTCGAAGTGTAGCTCATGGCTTTTGGTATTCCTTTATTCAATAAATTTCCTTTAAATTGTATGATTAACTGCACTTTTTGAGCAATATAATAATGGTTAAATGCATCATCTAAATATGGCACACGGTGGTAACTCTCTTGAGCGCACAAACAGGAGATTTGTGGAAGGCAACAATTAGGTTCAAGCCTGTCCAGGGAAACCCTGGTAAGTACATTTGGGCATAGCAAACAAAGAAAGGAGACACTGCACTCACTGTCATCCATTCTGAAAACAGCCAAATATGTAATATAAAAGAAGTACATTTGCCACATTCTTTCAATTCAAAAGAAGTTTATTTTAATTTAGTAACAAAAACAACATGGATAGAACACTAAAGGAGTCAAAGGCCAGTGGTTTCTATGAGGATTAGTACAAATCATGGTATTGTATCTTATGGGTTTGTAATTCTCCACCCTCGTAAGGAAATTATGATAAAAAAAAATTCTGACTTCATGAAAAAAGAAAACTTCTGACTTCATGAAAAAAGAAAACTGAAGGTTAATGCCAATTCTCAGGGAACTACTAAGTAAGTTAAAGGAAAAACAAACGTAAAGAGAAAGTTAAAATTCTGTGCCCATTTGCTGTAACTTTGGAGGGGCAGATAAATTATTCTTTAATCTTGAAAGAAGGGAACCCCCTTCTACGTGAAAGAATTCCTTTTGGGCTATGAATCTTTGCACTATACAGAGCTGATAGCACGAAATATGCAGTCATCTGCTATTGGATGTTACTGAAAGTTTTACTAGATATTTTAAGAACTAAAGATTTATCATCATCTTCATTAGGACACTTAGCAATTGTACTAACATTTGTTAGTTTCCCTGAATGTCTATCATATGATTCTGAACTTCACTTTAGGTACCGTGCAATTTTGGGATGCATCTGGAGTGTCATTAAAACTGTTGTATAAATTGTCAACGGCCCAGCTTTTTGTGTCTGAAGACTTGGGGGGTGATGGTGCAGCTGCGGAGGATGACGACTGGCCACCGTTCAGAAAAGTATGTTGATAGTTTTTCCGATCGTTTTCAAACTATAAAGTAAATTAGTAGTAATAAGAAACTTTAGAAACACTTATAAATGACATATTGTGTATTGTGTGGTATAATTTTGTTGAGTGTAATGAAATAAAAAACATGTAACTGTGATTGGGAATTAAGGTCATTCTTAGCATAGCTTGACTAGATCTAAAGGAAGCTTTTGTATATACATTTAATCCATTTTTAGTACCTCTAGACATATGCACTTTTACAGATGATTTTGTTTGCATCCTCAAAATGAACTGTATTTTTACTATTGCATATTTTTCTCTCACTGTTTAGACAGGACTTTTTGATCCATACAGTGATGATCCAAGACTTGGTGTGAAGAAGATGGAGATGTGTTCGTATACTGGCCAGTTGATAGTAGCTGGTACTGCTGGGCAAATTCTTGTGATGAATTTAGAAACGGAGGAAAAAGAAATAGTACCTGAGGTAGGTCGAGCCTTTGTAGTGAGGGGGTTATTACTTCATCAAAGGTGTATTCACCACATACTTGTGTGAAATGTTAAATCTAATTTGACTTATCAAAAGCCAGCTTCAATTTTTTATCACGTAGCAGTTATGTCATATTTTGATTTTTTTTTCCATTGGAAATTTCCATTAGTATATATTCAGTCCTGCAGCATGATAATTTTCTCTGAGGTAAATGTGTGTACAAGCAGCCTAGAAATTTTGAATCTTTTTTTATTGAATTCCATTCATTCTCATCGTTTACTTCCATATGTTAAGTTTACGGTATAGATTCAGCACGCTTTTTTTTTCGTTCTAAAAGTTATTTTTGGTAGTGTTCCTGTAGCCATCTTTGTGAACAACATGACTGTTGCATTTTCTTATAAATGTAACACTTGTTTCTTTTATGACTTTCTAATTCATGAAAAATGTTTTTCAGTTTGTGAATGTGAATTTGGTAGCTGAAACCGACAACTTTGTGTGGAAGAGTCATAATAAGTTGGAAATGAGAACTGAAGCAGTTAAGTTTAGTGCTGGTATGCAGGTAAGTTTTAATACTTCTTTCCAACTGCCATCCCTAAACTAAGGGATTGGTTACTACGTCTTCAATTATTTCTATTGAAAACTTCGTACTCAACCAACTCTATATAAGTTCCTAAGTGCTGTTTCCTTTATCCCCTAAAAGTTATATGAGTATAGTAAGCTGATAGAATAGTGTTTGTGAATATATAGTAGATATATTTTAGTGATTTTTTTTTTTATTTACTGTTCCGTACAGTGATATGGTCAAGAAACTGAATGGATATTATTCATTAACAAAAAAGCAAGATGCTGAAAATATTGAGTTAGGCTAAAGTTCAGAACTGTGGACTATTTTATTCAGACTCCCTGGCCTTCTTAGAATTTACAAAAGGAACTGAAGAAGTTAATAGCCTTTGAAGCTCATCCTTATCAAAGTTAGACTCATTAATGGCTTGAGTAGCATTTATCATCATTCCCACTATAATCAACTAGCCTAGTCTTTAGGATTTTTCACAGAACTGAAAAGTTACTTTTCTATTATGCTTTGAACTAGGAATTTGGTCAGTAACCATAGAAAACAGTTCCATAAAAAATCAGGAAGGCTTTTGCATTCTTTGCCTTCTTCACAACAATTTTCTAAATCACAATAATGCCTTTGACATGAAATACAAAGAAGACCGATCATGATAGTCTAGAAACAATTTCCTTGAACAATTTTTGCAGTAGCAATATAAACATCTTGGAATTCTCTTAGATATAAAAAACTTTATATACAGCATAGACTGTATATATTAGTTTTAAAGGAAGGCATGACTGTTATATGTGTATTGTTTTATGGATAATGTATATAAAATAAATTACACACTAATGATATTTGTTTCTGCATTTGTCAAAGCTGGATTTTTTATACCATGAAACAGTTTTATAGATATATGGTCTGGGTAAATAGATTATTAAGGTAATCATAGTTAATTCCTACCTTATTTTTTTTCAGCCATCTGTTGTCGTTCAGTTTTACCCACCGGCATCTTGTACATCATTAACTCTTCACAGTGAATGGGGCTTGGTAGCTTGTGGCACTGCACATGGTTTTGCATTGTTTGACATAATTCAGAAAAAGAATATTCTTTCCAAAAGTACATTAAGTCCTTTGGGTAAGTGTTTGTGTAAACTACTTATATATTGAAAACCTTAGTTGAATTTTGGCTAAATCAAAGGAGTGGATTCTGTATTTATATTAGTATTCTGTATGCTTATATACTAATTACTGGCATTTTCAGGTGTTAACCATCTTGATATTTTCTTGTCTACATAATAAGTAGTAGCATTGTACTCAAATACAGATTAATAAGTTCATTTCCTCGGCTTTTAGTGCAATCTTGATTTGATGCAATATAATATTTCCCATAGATTTAGCCAACGCAGCAGATGAAGGGCCTATGTCGAGGAGAAAATCATTGAAAAAGTCTTTAAGAGAAAGTTTTAGAAGGTTACGCCGCGGAAGATCACAAAGAAAAACAGGGAAACCTCTAGCTACATCTCCTACTAGGTAATTATTCTTGTCAGCTCATTCAAGTACACTTACATATAATGCAAATATGATAAGAATCATAAACAAACAAAGGATAGTTGCTTCACATCAAATCTAAGTCATGCATAGTGTAAGGAGTGTTGTAATTCTTTGTACTTAAGAATTTCAAATGAATAAAGTTTGTCATATAGTTATGCCAAATCTGACTTAATCGTATTACATACAATACGGTATTAGCTTAAGCTATTATAAGTATTAAGAGAGCGAGATTAGCATTTTAAATTAAAAAAAAAAGGAAAGCACTTCTTGAGTATAGAATATACTTTGAATAGGAGTAAATAAGAAATACATCAAGTCAAGAATGTAAAGATTTTGTTGGTCCTTGGGTTTAGATGATGATGCATTTTAAATAATCAATATTTATTATTGTTACGAATAACTTTGTATCCAGAATTCATGCTCATGTGGATATTTACTTTATATATGACCATTATGAAGTCTCTGTGACTAATGGTTTTAAGTATCTTGATATCCATCTTTTTCCATTTTTTGAGTTTATTATATCTCTGAGCAGGACTTAGATTTTTTTACAGTACACTTAACTAAAAGTGTTTGTTATAGTGCTTTTTATTGTTTTTGCATTTTCACATGCCTTCTTCCTTGCTCCTCCTTTGTAAATACATGGAGTTCTTCCAGAATTCTTTTTTGTTTAATATGTGATAAATGTTATCTAGAAATTTCTGTCTCATGTGTACCCTAGTAACTGTACATTGTGTTATTGTTACTCTAAAATATTTAACTTTTAGAGGAGAGTACACCTCGCAATGTAGATACTCAAGGACAGTGTACCTTACCTTAGACTAGATTTTCATTTTTAATACCTTATGTTTAAACTGTGGTTAGGTTTTCTGTTGAACTATACAATACAATGGTACCTAGTAGGAGATCAAACATAATCCCTTCCAAAACCATGTTGTGTACAGAGTCAATTTTGCCCATAAGAATGAATGGAAATAGTATTACAAATTGATTCCCTAAATAAGAATATTCCTATTGTGAGTAATTTTTTTGTATTTTGTGGTATCAAGATAAAGTACAGTATATAAAGCATACCAAACAGAACAAAATGTTATAGTTAATAGAATAAATGAGTAGATAAGGAATAAATAATTATTGAAGGTGGGAGGAGATGATGATGTCAGTCACTTGAAAGGGTGCTCTCTTCCATAAATGTGTTGGGTAACTGCTTATCTCGAGTTCTCTCTCTTTTTTAGCCTCTTAAATGGCAATTACTGTGATTCACTTGATGGCTGGCCTTTTACTAAAAATTGATCAAGAGAGGTTTGTCTCTAACCCCCTTTTAAGAAGTTTCTGAAATAATGTAATACATTACCTTTATAAAAGTACTGCCTTATTTGGATAATACTTTTCAACAAAACTGTGTAACCCAGCCAAATTTGCCTTTATTTGCTTTATCACTGAATGCCTCTTCTAAAGATGTCCTACTTTGCTGACTTGTTGCTCACTGTTGTCAGTGCTATTATGTTCCACCACCAACTCCTCAACGTAATCTTCATTAACTTCCAAAAGAAACTAATTTATGATCTTGACTACCTGGTTAGTTTCAGGCTCAGGTTCAAAGCCTTCAAATGTCCTATCTACTACACTGTCTGGCCATAACTTCTACCAGGCAACATTTATTGTTCTGAAAGACACCTCACTCAGGGTTTGTCAGTTAGTTTTAGAGCGCTAAAGTGGTTCTTCTAAACTCTTAAGCATTAACAGTGTATCAGGGATGACCTTACAACTTTTGGAAATGGGCTTTTGTGTACAGTTTGTTAAAGTTGGATATCTCTTGGTCTTGGGGCTGGATGAGAGGAGTTGTATTGGTAGCAAGAACTTCCCAATGATGAATAAAAACTTCCTTGGTAATCCATTCTCCATTTCATGAGGGTAGCGGGTAAGCAGTTGCACTGCCCATGATGAGGACTTTAAGAGGTGACTTTTTCTGTTGGAGGTATCTTCACGCTGGGCCCAAAATCTTTATGCATCCACTTAATGAAGATTTGCCTTGTTACCCAGGCTGTATTGTTGGGTCTTGCATTCTACATCATAAGGCTCAATGTTACACATTATTTTAGAAGTTTTATTCTAGCTGTTGCTCTATTGTGGAGTGATCTTCCTAATCTGACAGTTCAACACATTGACATGTGTCTTTTCACAGTTTTTATGTGGCATATCTATTTTAATGTTACTGATCTTGAAAGGCTTTATATTTAATATTTTTTACTTTTCATATATATCTTCTTTGTTATTTCCTTATTTCCTCTCCTCATTGCCCTACTTTCTCTGTTGGAGCCTTTGAGATTGTAGCATTCTGCTTTTCCAATAAGGATTGTAGCATTCTTCTTTTCCAATAAGGGTTGTAGCATTCTTCTTTTCCAATAAGGGTTGTAGCTTGGCTAGTAATAATAATGATGATGATAAACAATAGGGGCATGACCTGGAAGTCCCCACTTGGGTTCCCACTCGGCAAAATAGTTTGCCTTTTTTTATAGACTTATGTCCAGGTAAGACAGTCTCGTCTTAAATAAGTCCTTGGTATTTTTTTCCCAAAAGTGGTAATTTCTCTGCTCAAGCTTTGTCTTTACTCTCAGCCTTCTAATGCCTTACAACACTGAATGCCACTTCTTTTTATCTAACTACCCTTGGCCAGGCCTAGGCATTGCATTGGAACGTGCATTGTGTTTCCTGTGGATATTTTTAATGATATGAGTGAATTTGCTCATCTTTTTGCCCCGATGTCTTTGAAATACCATTGCTAGTCAACTGTTTCATTAATCCATATTGGTAACAATTTTTCATCTTCCTTGATGGTCTTTGTTCTTTTTTATCTTGAGATAATACTCCTTTTGCTACTTTAACCCTCTGAGGATCTGATGATACGCTGTTCATGTAGCTACTGTATATAAAAAATTTACTCTTGATTACTAATGCTAGTTTCAATTTCTGTCTTATCTTAATTCCTTTGTTACTTGGTACAAAATATCAACACAAGGAGGTTGACACATGGCATTACTGTTCTCTAAAAAAAAAAAAAAAAAGCTTAAAAGTCATCATCCTGACAGCGATTTATCACGGCTAGGATTAGATGAGGTATAATTTTCTTAATGGCATGTTTATTTTTCGAAATCGTGGAGGCTGTCAATTTTGGTATTCCAAACACTTTCGAAAAATCTTTCAGGCAGACACCTTCTGCCAATTCAGTTATCTCCTTCCTCAGTTCATTATTAGTTCTAGAAACCTTTCTTTTTAGCTTGTCATTGTTACTACTAAACTTTTTATGAGCCATTATAAATGGATAAACACTGAAAAACACTAAAATAAAGGAAGTTACGTAAACATTTACGGAACGTTTTGCAAGTCTGAACTTGTTAAGAACTGTGGAAACTGGGTCTGTCGTCTTTGTCACAGACTTGATAAATCAACTTGGTTAAGCATCTTGACCCGAATAGGTTCTTACAAGTTGTTTGATCTCTGGGGCAAAAAATGTTCGAAAATTTAAATCCGCGCATTCAATCTCCGAGGTATCATTGTATTCAAAATTTAATGTAAATGCAGGACTTGGAAGAAAAACTTTATTATTTTAAATCTTTTTACATTTTCATAATCTTGTTTAGTTATTATTGAAAAGATCTAATTTTAGTAGCAATGCTAATTTTAGAAATTATACTTGGTAATAAAGTACACTACGGTAGTTTAACTAAAATTTTAATATTATTTAATGATAAGCAACTCGCCATATTTTTCGTAAATAGAAACACCGATGTACAGTTAATATGTAGGGACTAGAACTGTTAAGAAATTATTTGCAGATATTTAAACTGTAATACTCAAATATTATCAATTTATCATTACAGTATTACTAAAGTTAATACCCCTCTTTACGTCAGTTCAACATAACATCAGTCCCCACTTAAATATTTTATACAAATTTAGAATCCAACTTACGCCGTTTTATCCCACTTTACGTCAGTCTCTAAGTCATAAAATAACTTAAGTACTGTACTGTGCAGTACTTTACTACACATGAAAGATTATTAATGTAGATAGCTGTTTTTTATAAAATGATAGCGGATTGTAAGTACTCTTTTGATGTTCATAACGTATAGGGAACCTTTAAGTCGCTATATATTACGAAACTCCGACCTTTGTTGAATAGCGACTTGCCTCAAGTCTCTTGGAAGTAATTAACAGCATAGGGCAGGTTATTGCTGTAATATTTACGTTACTTAGTACGACAAGCGTCACAATACCCAGTTTAGGCAAGCTTCTAGAAACTGCCAAACCTAAGACATTCATTAGAAGTAGATTATTTTTCATAAAAAGATTCAATGTTAAGTCCATTTATGGTAATCAGAAAGATCATAATACGGTAACATATTCATGATTTGTATTATTTCTATAAAACAAGTACTTGCTAAAGAAATCTGTCAAATACCAGAATATAATACAAGACTGTACAGAAGAGCACTTATGGTTCCTGACAAGTAAAATTTTTTATATGTTGTTCCAGCAAGTCCTTAATGCCTATATGATATGAATATTGTTTGATTTCCATGACAAAAATGTCAGAAAATATCATTCAACCTCTATTGCATTTAACCTCCAGAGTTCCACTGTAGTTTAGGGGAAAATTCTGACATATGACATAGAGATAAAAGCAGAATTGCTTGGTTTTTGGGCTCACATTATTTACCATTTTGTAAAAAAAAAAAAAACATTTTAAACTGGAAATAAATCTTGGCTATAAACCATAGTTTGCCTTGTATTATATTTCCATTTCAAATAGTACAAATACTTCATTCAGGGGTTGATGTGTATTTATTGTTAGAGTTGGGATGAAGATTGAAAAAGATTTGAAATCTATTTTGGAAAGAGAGTGTTTTAACCTGATCTGTTTTCATTTGAAGTTGTTACTCTTAAGCAGAAATTTTATGGTTATATTTTGGTATTTAAATAAAAGCTTAATTTTTGTGGCTTACCTTTTAGAAAATAAATTTTGATAGGATAGGAAAAATCCTTTTTCTTAACTGAATATATCGATGCAGTTGTATATTTTGAGGAGTCATCTATGAATTTTTCCCAATTAGCTTCCTATACTTGATCGTAATGTTATGATCACCACCCCTTGTAGGGTGGACCACGATATTATTAGTGACACCAGTGATGAGTCCCACGATGAAGATGGAGAAGGATCTAGGTAAATGTGAGCACAACAGAATTTATAAACTTGGCTTGGCACGCTTTTTTTACTTTGTTCATACCTATTGCCATATTTTACAGGCATGGAGCTCAAAGTGCTTTTAATTATTTATTTATTTTATAGCTATTTGTTTATCGATTTACAAATATGAAACGTGCTTAGCACACAATTGGTTTTATACGTTTATTTTTTGCTCTATTGTATTTTGTTTTTAGAACAAAGCTGATCATATCTCTGTTTCCAAATGTTATCAAACGAGATCATGTTCATTGCATTCTGGTACTTTAACACTGTAGCAAAGTTAGACTTGGATGCATGAAACAAGTGGCTTATTTGACCCTAAGTTCACTGTTATGATTGATGGTCTTATTCTTAAAGGTTCACTATGCATATGAATGATTTCATGGGCCTCATTTTATTTTTGAAGTATTCAACGGATTGATTTGCATGCATATCTCATGTTTCATGCAGCCCTGATGAGGATGAAAGTGATGAAGGGGAACAGGAAGAATTTGATGTTAGTGATGATGATGGGGAGGGAATGCAGGATAAGGAGGCAGAAAAAAGAGACTGTAGGGAACAAGAATTCTCAGGGGCTCAGGCACAGATTGATGCCCCTTTAGAGCAGTCCATGCACTCGACTGCAACAAGTGCCACACAAGAAGGTGTAGAAACAGCAGCAACTCCATCAGAAACTGCAGTGACTACTTCAGAAACAGTAGTCCCATTAGAAGTCTCTGTAGCTGTTACTGAAGCATCATCCTCAGTTGCTGCAGATGCAGAGACAGAAAATGCATCCCAGTCAGGGGCTCCTATGGGTACTACAGAAGAGAGAGACTCAGTTGATGAGGACAGAGAAATACAGGTAGTCACAAATGAACCAGAACAAGAAGAAAAAGGTGGTACAGTAGAGGAAAAACCAGGAACTGCTGAACAAGTTCCATTTTTCTACTATGTAACCCCAAAAAGGTTCAGAGAGAGTGGTAGACACACTGGAGAAAAGGAGAAAAAAGAAACCAAAGACAAGTCAAAAAGAGATGAGGAAAATGAGTCAGGTGAAGATAGTAAAGGCAAGGGTAAATTTACCCTTGCCCAGGTTTTCTCCCGAAGGGAAAAAGTTTGCAGCTTTGATGAACAGGCTGGAGGTGGAGTAGATATGGATAAGGACGATGTTGAGCAGCAGCAAAAAACACATGGTCTGCTCCAGAAGATTTTCTCACGTCAGACAGACCAGGGAGCAGATACTGATGAGCAACAACCAGCTACGGTTTCATCTCCAAAAAGTATAAGCAAACTTAAGGAATGGCTTCATAAGCGTGAAACGGGAGAAGAGGTAGCTAAAGTTGAAGGAGTTGAACCAGCAGATTCTAGGGAAGGTTCTCTTAGGAGACTCTTCAGGCGGTCACGTCCTTCAACACTTGAAACTCCTCATGAGGAAGAAGCTCTTAAAAAGAGCAGTGAAACAAGGTCACCTCAGGAGACACCTTTGACGAAGCGTGAGCGATTAAAGTTGGCGTTCAAGCAACGCCATCATAGCGAAGAAGCTATGCTACCACCTGAAGAGAATATAATTCGTACTATTGAAGAATCCCAGGTGAAGTCACGTTCTCTTACTCGACCTACTAAACTTTGGTTGATTGGACGATCTCAGAGTGAAAAGCGTCAGAGTCCTTTAATTTCCGAGGTGGCTGAGACTCGGTTAGATGTCGAAGAACTGAAAGGGACAGTAAATCCTGATAGAACAGGGAATGACCCCAAGAAACGTTCTTTTCTCAATTTGCCCCTTCGAGGTTTGAAAAATCAACCAGAAATTCGATCAGGAACATCAAAGCAAAAATCCTCTGACATTTATAGTGTTGATGATAAAGATGAAGTAATTCACAGGACTCCTAGTTATGAGAAAGCCATTTCAGATAATATAATAAAATCTAAGATCTCTAAAGAAAAGCACACACAACCAGAAGGTGGTGGGAAGTTAAAGCAGCTCTTCAGGCAGAAGAGTGAGGTTATTATGAGGCCATTTAGCAAACGAAATAAAAATGTAGAGAATAGAAAAAGTGCACCAGTCCCTGATATATCAGAACCAGAACAAAAGGTGGAAGAAGTGCCAGATATAGAAGCTCGCCACCCCAGCATTAGCACCTATATAGATGACACTCCTACTGCTACTGCTGCACCTGAAATCCCTTCTGAAAATCCTAGTCCAAAACCATCCCACCCATCTGACCCTACACAAGTGTGTGATACCCTCAGCCCTGAGCAGCTTCTAACCCCTGACTCTGAGGCTGATTCTATAGTTTTAGACCTACGTAGTTTACAGTCAACCCCTGATGTTATTCGTAAGATACCCGATAGCCGAGGTAGCACCCTAGAACGTACCTTTAGTCGTAGGCTAACCTTTTCCCTGCCCTTTGGTAGCGCTGGTGGTGGGGGAGCAACGTCGGCAGAAGAGGAGGGTGTTAAACCAGTGGAGCGAGCCATTGAAGCACGTTCTCAATCAAGTGACTATATTGGCTCCATGGTACGGTGTCTACACCTGACAAAATGTTTCATTGCTACTAGTAAGTATTGAACTCTTGTATTTTTTTTTCCACAATTTGAATTTTTAATGATTTTGTAAACTTTTAGGATAGTGTATTTTATTCTTCTAATGATTTACCTCTTGATAATATTGATTACTGTAAACCTCCAATGATGTTCATATTGCTTTTTCAGAAGCTGGCTTTATTGTCATTCACCCCTAAAATTAAAAAGTCACATTTTCCTTCCTTTCAATAGACACATGCCTGAAGTAGAGTAATTAAAGAGACTAACGGTTAATGGTAAGGAGCAAAGTGCCAGTACCTGTTATTTCAATTTCTCTGTCACCATCAGTACAACTCGACATATCCCTCTCTCAGGTTGTGATAAGTTTAATTGTGTTTAAAGTTGCCTTCCTCTGGATTTGTTTGTGATTACAATACTTCTCAGGGATAGTGGTGCGGTTTAAATTGTGATTGGTGCATTCGCCTTATTTTTCATCTCAAGGAAAGTATGTTTATAGTTTGAGTGTTATTGAAACTGACTTCCAAGTTTGAGTGTTAATGAAACTGACTTTCAATTTGGATTCAACATTCTGAAGAGTATTTGAGGTAATAAAGCAAGCTTTTCTGAAATGCTGCTGAAGAAATAAAAAGTAAAAAGTTCACACACACACGAAATTGAAATAACAAGGTTTGGCCCTTTTCTTATTACCATTAACAGCTAGTGTGTCTCACTGATTTACTAGAGGCATGTTTCTATTGACGGGAAGGAAAATGGATAATTTTTTTTTATAAATTTCATGGGTAAGTGTTGTTAAACTGGACTTCTAGTGATGAAGCAATAAGATCATTAGATGAGTACAGTATATAAATAACAAATTTTATTAAAATTGAGTTATACAAGCATCAGTGATATTCAGTATTCAACATTTAAGCTCCAATTTTGGTTATTCTGTTGTCTATGAAGATATCGAGTTCTTACATTCTTTAGATTTGAAAGTTTTAACATTTTGTAGAAATTAATGATTCATATGCTATTTCCCAATTTATATGTTTGATATAATCGGAGTGTAAAGGGTCACCAGAAATTTATTTTGAAAAATCTCTTAAAATATTTAGATACAATAATAAAAACTTACACAATAATTTATACTTTGAAAATCATTGAATTAAAGGCATAGGTCTTTGCTGTATATATTTTAATCTTGCATGTCCAACCACCTTATTTAGCTGATGGTAAAATATGATTTTATATAAATTTTGAAATCAATATCATACCAGTCAACTGCTTGAACACTCAATACATTATTTTCTGAGGTCTTTTCCATCATCCTTGATCTTTATCGACATTACTGTTGAAGCATATGAAACACAACTTGTTCACCTTGAAATAGTGTCATTAGGATTCATGGTAGAGTTTTTGTTTTTGACTGAATTTTAAAATTGTTAAAATATTTCATCAAATGGAGCATATTCTCAATGAATACTTCTAGAATGTCGCATTCAATTTAACATTCGTAATTTATGTCCATGTTCTTTTAGCTGAAATAAACAGACATAGAATTTAAGTTGATATTTTTCTTTGAAGTAATATATGCATCAGTAGTGCAAAACTAATTACAGACTAAATTACAAAATAGTACTAATTTCATGTGATTTAGTACTAATTTCATATGTGACATTTTTCATTATTGCACTTTCCCTTTTTATATATTACCCACTAATTTTGTTTAGAGTAATCTGTCAAAATTAGGAACAGTAATTTTTAAGTATATTAGATTTTTAACAATTGTTTGATTTTCATCTGATTTCTATACTTGTTTTGCTCCGAGTTTGTAGCTCTATTAAAAAACAACCAATGTTCCTAAATATTTATCTCTATTTTCTTATCTGTTCCTTTTTACAGCTCAAGCCATGTCTGCCACACTATGGGCTGGCACAAACAGCGGTGCCATCTTTGTTTTCACTATTGCCATACCACCTTCAGAGAAAAGAAATGAAATAACGTTAACGGTGCAATTGGGAAAAGAAATTCATTTGAAACATGGAGCTCCAGTTATAAGCATTTGTATCTTAGATGGAGCCAATCGACCCTTCCCGGAGCCGATGGCTGTCAAAAAAGAAGCGGCTCCACCACACAATTCTAACCAACCACACAGAGTGTTAATATGTTCAGAGGAACAGTTCAAGGTAATGTCATTAAAGTTCTTTTTTTTTTTCTTATAGAATTAATCATTTAAGAAAGATTTTAGATGGTTTCCAATACCATATTTATATTATTTTCTTAATTCTTTCAAATTGATAAGAAATACATTCAGAACAGTATTACATTTGAAGAGCAATGGTCGAATTTTTAGAGTAATGAAATTTCTTTCAAAAGTAGATTATTAAGCTGGAATTTTTTTAACCCAAAAAGATTTTCCCTTCAGCAGTAAATGTGTATAGAAGCAGATGAAAGCTTTTATATAGGTCAATGCAGGGATTTTTACTTTTAGGATTAAAACCCAAAGGGTTAAAGATTTCTGTACTACATTGAATTTTAAGAAGTCGGTTTTTACCTATATCTGCTTTTAAATTCTCGTTAAAGTATAGTAGAAGAGGGCTGTTATAGAAGATATGTGAAGATGAAATAAAATGCCTGGAGGAAAGTGTTTAGAGGAAAGGGAAGCTTATGTAGTTTAATATTGAAAACAGCATTAATGAGAGTACCATTTAATTTGGATCTCAAAGGTTGAGATGATTTGGACATGGGATTAGAGGAGATAAGGAAGGATTAAACTGAAAATTGACACATAAAAGTTTGCTGGTTGATCACAAGCATGTGCTGGCCAATGAATCACAAAATATGCACGATTAAAATGCAGTCATAACATTTGTGCATGATGAATATATAGGTAACATGAAACTTATGTTGACCCTTTTACCCCCAGGCTATTTGGAACTTTCCAACCCTTAACCCCCAGGGGTTATTTTTTTTTCAAGCACATTTTTTTAATTGCTCTAACAGCCTTAATTTTTGTCATAGAGAGGTCAGGTTGGTCTCATTCTCTTGGAAAATGCCTGAAGTTTCTAAAAAGATTATAAAAAATATGCAAAAAAAAAAAGATGTCAATAGCAGTTTTTTGCAAGGACGTACTAGGGACGAGTTTTGCGAAACGTACCAGTACGTCCTTTGGGGGTCAAAGGGTTAAAATGCTTAATAAATACACTTTGTGAGTAAACCTGTCTTATTTCTTCCATTATGCATACTGTTAAGTAGCATTCGTTCACTTGCAGGGGTTTGGTGCCGCTAGTGCAACGAGTATTGTACTGTAGGCATTACATAAGGGTTTCTGTAGTGACAGATAACCCCATGGCTATCATTACCTTACAGACTCCTATTTGAGCTTCCTTTCTTCCATCTTGATGTCCAACCTTTCCATAACCTTAACTTCATGGTGCAACTGAGGATTTTCCTCCAGTTATACCTAAGCTCTTAATAGCCTCCCTGGCCCCTGGGGTGGGGTTATATGGCTCAAATTCATAATTAAGAAAAAACACCCATTTCAATCTTAGCTTGGGAATCTAATAAAAAGCATCCACTCTGTTAGATTTAATGAAGCAACTTTCTCTATCAAGTTTTTATTTCTAGAATAATCTAGTTAGTGGGTTGCCAACTTTTGTTTTCCATGTTTTAATTTGCAGATGAATTTGAAACTTGACATTTCAGCTTTGTGTATGTCAACACCCTACTATATTTTATAGAAAGTAGCAAGTAAATGCATAAAGGAAAAGTAGAGGTAATTCGTTTTGCTGAAATATTTTATTTCATGAATTTTTATTCATAATGAGACATTGCAATTCCTTTAATATTTTCTAAATAAGTTTGTTCTGGAAAATCTGTCATAAGTTGAGTGTAAGTTTTTTGTTTGAATAGAATTAGAAAGAAATGTCTGCATGATTTAAGTATTGAAATGTGATTTTTAATACACTTACTTTTTTCAGGTATTTACTTTGCCACAACTAAAGCCTTTCTGTAAGTTCAAACTAACTGCGCACGAAGGATCAAGAGTGCGTAAAATTGGCTACGCTAATTTCGTGTCCAGTGTAGATCCTTCATACTCGGAATCGGCATTTATAGTGGTAACGAACCAAGGTGATTTCAATGTGTTCTCGTTGCCAGACTGCCGAAGACAAATACAAGCGCCATATCTTAAAAGAGAAGACATTAGGTTTGTATTACTCATATTCTAAGTACAGTAAGTTATTAGTGGCTTCTATTGGAATAGAATACTGTACATTATTTGCTGTAGTTTAGTTTTTACAAGAAACTAATACTGTACTTCAAAGGAATTAGTGAAAAAACATGTACTAATCCCTATATAATGTTGTGCAAAATTGTGAGATCATTGTGATAATACTGAAATGATTGTGGATGATTGCTATTCTTTTTCATTTCAATTTTATTAGCTGTATTTCTTCCTTCTTTACGTCACTCTGTAGCATACTTTTCCCCTGGGTGAGTGGTACCCGTTAGTCATTTTTCCCTTAATGTTTGAGGCAAGCAGATTAGTTTGTATGCGGAATCATGGAATGGTTAGCTTCTCAGAAAATTAGTCATCTTTTGGTAACCTTACATTTTTAACAACTGTTTTTGCATTCTTAATGCTTACAATTAATAGTATTCTCTTGATGTCTTATACTTTACTGTTGTTTATGCAAAACATTTGCATATATTTATTGAAGTTTATAAGAAGCAAAATTTGAATTGGGCATTGTTTCTTTGAACTTCCCAGATGTTCACATTTATTGTCTTTTGAAGCTTGCCTTTTATCAATGTTTATTCCAAAATTGAAAAATTTCCCCTTTTTCTTTACTTCTAATAGGTTTAGGCCTGTACTACAGTATTGAGACAATCCAGAGTGTACTTCTATTATATAAATCTTTAAAGTTTCGGCACAAGCTGATTAGTTGCATTATGTTTCGGATGGCAGTGTGCTTTGGTCTCGTGTATGCTCGACCACTACTGCATCTCTAGTTTTCCCTAATGGTGTGAATGTAAGTTCTTGTACCTTTGGTTCAAGAACCTTGCCGTTTTTCCGGACCATCTGATGTCATCTTTGTAGAAGTGTTGATGTTAACGTTATAATAAGTACGTAAAAACATACAATAACTACCAAACAAAGAACAATTGTTCTGTTATTATTATTATTATTATTATTATTATTATTATTATTATTATTATTATTATTATTAGTTAAGCTACAACCCAAGATGATAAAGCAGGATGCTACAAGTATAAGGGCCCTAACAGGGAAAATAGCCCAGTTAGGAAAGGAAATAAGGACACAATATTTTCTCAATTTACCCTCAAACAAGAGAACTTTAACCCAAGACAGTGGAAGACCATTGTACACAGACTATGGCACTACCTAAGACTAGAGAACAATGGTTTGATTTTGAAGTGTCCTTCTCCTAGAATAGCTGCTTTCCATACCTAAAGAGCGTCTTCTACCCTTACCACGCGGAAAGTAGCCACTGAACAATTATATTGAAGTAGCTAACCCCTTGAGGGAAGAATTTTCCAATTGTATTAGGGTTATTATTATTATTATTACTAGCCAGGCTACAACCCTAGTTGGAATAGCAAGATGCTATAAGCCCAAGGGCTCTAATATGGAAAAATAGCCCAGTGAGGAAAGGAATAATAAATGATGAGAGTAAATTAATATGTCATTCTAAAAACAGTAACAGCGTCAAAACAGATATGTCCTATATAAACTATTAACGACGTCAAAAACAGATATGTCTTATATAAACTATAAAATATATGAGGAAAGTAGAGAATGTGTAAAGAATAGGCAAAGGAAAAATGAGCCGTAACCAGAGAGGGATCCAATGTAGTGCTTTTATTATTATTATTAATTGCTAAGCTACAACCCTAGTTGGAAAAGCAACTGGCCTGTCAAAGGACCCATAACTCTCAAACAGTAGCACCTGAACAAGTGGTTTGTGCTTTGTCCAACCTACTACTTACATTAGAATCAGATATCAACTGTTTTGCTTGTATTTCAATTACCGTAATATAGTAAACAAATGCTGTAGTAGTTATAAAGTTGAGTAACAAGAATGACACAATTTTACATTGTACCAATGTTCAATGTGGAGAAAAGATTCTTGAGGAAAAATACTGTCAAATATAAACTACGAACTGTAGTTGAAGGCGAGAAAGCAATCTATGTTCATAGCTGCTAAGGTGTTTTGAATTAGGGAGATTTGTTTCAGAAACTGCTCATTCCTGTGTTTATAAGTGCAGGATATTATGTTTATTGTATGAAGAGGGGAACTGTATTGCACAAAGATTACCTAAAGAATTGGAAGGAAAATTAATAATTTCTTAAGCTTAATAATCAAGAACCACAGCGCTAATAACAAAAAAATATCTTGCATTGGGAATGTCGATGAAACTCTGATAAACTTCTATATGCTATTAAACTCAACAGTAAATAGAAGGCATGTACAAGAAAAATTTCAAATAAAACTTCTAATTAATGTGGTAAAGTAAAGATGACAGTTTAAGTAATAATTTCTTTGAAGAAAAAAAAAAAAAAAAAAAAAAAAAAAAAAAAAAAAAAAAAAAAAAAAGATACTTTGGTGGTTTGTCTTAATCAGCTGATTTGGAAAGCATAGACGTTAGTGTCTATCAACTTATAAATGTAAACAGTGGAAAAGATTAAAGTTAGCTGTTTTTATTTCTTAATACAAGTTATACATGAATATTACATGCATTACACTATCATTAGTGAGACACCAGTTTTTTCTAATATAGCGGAGATGTTACGCAGTTCAACTTTTTCTTTAATGGAAATGGACTGTGTGTTTAAGTTTTAACACCACGGTTACCACTTTAATTTGCATGTGAAGCCATAACTATGGTTAAATTCAATTAAGATAAGCTATAATCTCATAATAAAGGGAGACTACCACCAGCAGATGCAGTATAAGAGAAAATTGGATGGCTTGCTACACTCAGCTGTCTGTTGGCTGTCCAGTAAACTAGTCTGGCATCCTTGGGATTTTCAAGTTTCCTTTAGCTATTTTGTCCCGATTAAAAGAGGTGCCGGAAAATCGGTGGTGAACCTGTACCTGAACTGCCAAAACGAGTTTTTTGCAGGTGCAAAAGTTTCCATTCAAAGCAAATAAAATAAAAACTCAACATTTTTGAGAATTCATCAAGATATGAAGTTAATATGGAGAAAGAGCCCCATAATGATAAGGTATTTCCTCTTTAATCATTAAGAAACTTATTTTGGAAAGTTATCGAAATAAGTTAGTTTTAAGTACGTTCTGGATTTTCTTCCAAGGTGTTGAAAGCTAAACAGTTCAGAAAGGTATCCAAATAAATTACTTAAAGTAAGTTCTAATTCTTCTAAGTCATCAAAAGCGGCCACCTCAAAGATAATTTATACCCTCAGTTTCCTCAGGTTTGTATGAATAGAATCGATAAATTATTATGGTTTTAGTGCAAAGAAAATCTGGAAATTTGGGTTTCTTTTTATTGTTGAAGAGTTATCATATGAACCTTATCAATTGCCTAAACAGGTCATTGACTCAGATCTAATTACTTGAGCCCATCGTTTAATTTTATTGAAAGATGATCTTCAAATGCCAGGTTTGCAAGCTTATTAACTAAAGTACTGTTCAATGATAAAAACAAATTGGTCAGTATTTCTGAAATACAATCTTTTGCCATTTCTATACTAGGGGCGTTTTAAGTCTTACAGAAGAAAAGTTTGTAGGCCATCAGGAACTGCTTCGTGTTTTGGATTATCTGCCTTGTTAGTTTGTTTGGAGAAAACTATTTTAGATGGGGCTTCCATAGCTGTTGAGTATTATTTGGATAAGTCTGCAGACAAGGGGCAATCTTCCTAATTTGTTTCCTGAGGTTGGGATTTAATGTTTGTCTGCCTGTCCAAAAGAACTATAGTTCTTGTTAATAGCTTGATCACTTAGGCTTACAGCACATTTCATCCAAGTCAGATGAAAGACTTGATAGTTAGGATTCATGTTATTAGATCTGGAGCTAGTTCTCAATTTTTTGTAGAGATCATGCTTTGAAAAATTTCAGTGGCATACCAAATCGGTGTTTGCTAAGCCTTATCTTGAAGTCCTAGTTTTCTTATCAAGATTGGTGGGATTTAGGTGCTATTAGTAGACCCTGGTGATGTGGTCTAATAGAAATTTGTTTTATAATTGCAAATTTAGATGATTATACAATTTATTTTTCATTTGTAATCTTAATTTCATTGTTGTAGGAGTTTTTAAGTTTCCCATCCCTTTCCCTCACTTGCCCATCTCCATATGGACATCAGGGGAATTTTGAAAATTAAACTTCTCATTTGTATACTCACCTGATGTTCATAAACATTCCTACCATCCTCCCCACTGACTAGTGATGGCAAGACAATAGGAA
>NC_090769.1:8839718-8872218 GCF_036898095.1 Palaemon carinicauda | reverse complement strand
TAAGTACTTTTTTTAGAAGATTTTTAAATTCGCTCATTATCTATTTAAATAACTGTCAGATCAACTCATGTTGATTCAATGTTTTGATACAATAATTACATATAATGAATGTTGTTTTTTGTACATTTAGGTAAATGATGAACCAAAACAAGATGGAGACAAGGATGCCCCAGAGCCTTCAGAAAATGCGACGGAGTCATTAGAACCCCCTGCTGAGGAGAGAGAGGTACTGTACTGTTTTTTGTATGGTTTAATACAAAGATTTTTCAATTATTTTGGGTGTTAGTTTTAAAAACCTGTGAATCAAGTTTTTAGATCCTTACAGGCCTATCATAAAGGATTCATTCTTAAAGGAGAAACAATGATTGGTGGCTATTACAGTTGAAATGTCAGTTGTGAAATCTGGCAACTTCACCATTTCCCCTTTCTCTTTGCTACTACAGGTTTCAGTATTGTAAATATTTTACTGAAAATACTTTCTTTCCTTGCTAAGCTCCCCCCGTTACAATGTGTTAGACACCAGGCACCAGTTCAAACTGTACTGCAAATGGAATAAGACTGAAGAGAGCAGAAATAAAAGAACGCAATGCATCTTTGGTTAAAGAGTCAACGGTGTGTCAGGCAAGGCATACAGTCAACCGTCAAGTCTCTTTCTTTCTTTCTTTCTTTTTTTTTTTTTTTTTTTTTTTCTTCGTAATTTTGGTGTTTCACATAACACTACTATATTGAGATTGCATAATATTTTTAACAAAATTTAGATTCTTCATGGATCCTTTGGCATCATCTCTGTTAGGAGTGCTGCACGCATCTGGATATTTTCAAATCACATGCTCTTCTTTGAACCTAGCCTCTGCGTTGTTTCCCGCCTTGAACAAAGCCACTTCTCTGGTAGACACTCACTCTACCACCAAAAGCATCTCCTACTAGTGTTTGTCAAGCAACAAGTGTTAGGTTGCATATCTGTGACAAGGATTTTTTATGTACTGTGTTCGTAGGATAACATTCTCTTCACGGGACCTAGAAGGAAGTGGGAACCATATTACATGGAGTGATAGGGGGTTTAAGTAACATGGGAGGTCGATGCATAGCCAGCCATAGATTGGAGAAGGTTCGGTTGGGTTTTGGTGGCTAGGTCCACACTGCTGATATCAACAACTTTTTCTTAGTTTCCCCAGTAAAACCTTTTTCTTTTCTTGCTGACGATTCATCTTCAACAAATAGAAGAACATATTCCTTCCTTCAGCCATTTTATCAGCGAGAACACCTTTTCTGTGAAAAAAAGAAATTACAAAAACATGATAAAAACCTAAATACAACTCAAGATGATTGCTTATCACTATAAAGCAATAAAAAAATTTTCAAAATGACTAGTCACTTACATTGACCTATCTTGCCTCACGCTGATTGTTAATTCATCCTGTCCTGCCCATGCACTTAGTCTATCAATTTTCTGTCTAGTTTCCAGGTAGGCTCGGCATATGCCTGCACTCTGATGCAAATCTTATTTTTCTGAGATTACACCACCTATTTTAGCGAATATTTCTGTGAAGTCTGTATTCAATGATAGAAGTCATGTCAAAGTGTCATTGGCTCCTCAGAGAGTATTTGCTACTGCTAAAAAATACCAGTAAACTATGAGGTTTATGTTAATCCAAAATATTATTTGTTACTCATTATATTAAAAAATTATAATCACTGTAAGGTTTTTTTCTTGCAAGTTATGTTGCCCATAATTGCATTGGCATAGTTCGAATGCACAGTAGAAATATCAACAATGATAATGAAATTATTTGTGACTTGTTGATTCTTTAGGCAGTCTTTACAAAGCATCCATAGGAATATTTTTTCTTGATGATTTTCCTGAAAAGGGGCAGGTAAGTATTGTAAATACTGTACTGATAAATGGTTGAAGGGTGTTTCCTTAAAATTTTTAAGAAAGAATGTTTAGTTTTTAAATTTCTGTATCAAATGTAATTATTATTGATATTTCAGGCTGAAAATGAATCTAATAAAGATAAAGAAGAAAAAGAAGAAAAAGAAACTACTGAAGCAGTCGGTGGAAGTTTAAAGAAACTAGACGAAGTTAAAGAAAATGGTGATTCGAGTGTATTGAGTGGCGACATAACAATTGATTCCATTCGTGACCACATGTGAGTAACATTTGCTACTCTGCTCTTCTCGTTGCACAAGAACTTGTGCTATGTACATACAGTAGTCATTTAAATTACTGATGTTTCCTGCGCTTCTCCTTTGTTGTTCAGTGCACCGTCTTTGTTTGATTGTCCTTATTATTTTCTTTAGTACAGTATTCATAGTTTATGCTTAGTGTAATGTGTTATGCTTTTAGTCTTTATTTAGTCTGAGTTTGCTTCATTTTTTAGGAGCAAAGAGCATGAATTTACCTGCAAACAGATAAGTAAAAGTTTTTTGGTCATTTACGGTAGTTATTTGATAGTAGACTTTGAGAATTTGGTAGGTTTAAACGATCGCTTGGTCGTACCATTCTTTTTACGAGTTATTTTTGAAAAGGTGAATAGTTTAAGCTAAGAAATATTCTGAGGTTTGATTTCCATTGGTAGGACTTCAGCTAATATGAGAAAATTTTTTCTTTTGTTTAGATTTCATGGTTTCCAAGCTGTTAGGTTTAGATTATTTTAGAATCATAGATTATCACTATAGGGAAAAGAATTCAAGCCAGAAAAAACTTATGACGCGAGTAATGGTAGAATATAATTTAGCTAAAATTTTTAGGGTAACAGATTTATTGAAAAGTTATCTGCACATTTTTTTTTTTCTTTGCTTGAGGCTGACATTTTTTTTTTGAGGATCAGGTCATTAAATTATGGAGATGGAAACTTTTACTCGCTATCAATTTTTTTAAAAAATTTGAATAAGAAAACTAAAATGAATAAATAGCCAGTGTTTACACCTATCTGTCTCATAAATGAATAAATAAAAAACAAAATTATGCCTTTATGCCCTTCAATGTGGTAGCCTAGGAATTTTTTCTTATAAACTTAGTATCAAACTGTACTACTTGTTGTGCAGCTGTAAAATTGCATCAATAAAGCACAGTCGGTCAACCATAAGTTGTAGCAAAGCATTTTAACCCTTTTACCCCCAAAGGACATACTGGTACGTTTCACAAAAGCCATCCCTTTACCCCCATGGACGTACCGGTACGTCCTTGCAAAAAAATGCTACATTTTTTTTTTTTTTTCATATTTTTGATAATTTTTTGAAAAAATTCAGGCATTTTCCAAGAGAATGAGACCAACCTGACCTCTCTATGACTAAATTTAAGGCTGTTAGAGCAATTTAAAAAAAATATACTGCAAAATGTGATGGGAAAAAAATAACCCCTTGGGGGTTAAGGGTTGGAAATTTCCAAAGAGCCTGGGGGTAAAAGGGTTAATATCAAATGCAAGAAAAGGTTTTATAATAAAACTCTAGATCTTATTCACCTCAAGAAGAGCAGCAGGACTGAAGTACAACAGGTTTCCTTTCCCCCAAACCTCTGATTTCCAGCAAGCTATTCATAGAGGCAATCAGTATCAGTACATGTACAGTACTGAGCAAGCTTGCCTACCAGAGCGGAGATTGTTGGAACACAAAATTTCCCTCTTGCTCCTGAATGTTTGATCTTTGCCCCTCACTCAATGTTGAGAAATTCTTGCAGTGTGCAGTTTTATGGCGCACTAAAAATGTATGATGTATTACCTTTTACTTATGACAGAAGTAAATAGATACATTGTGTGGGTATAAAGGAAGTGAATAAGAGGAGGATTAGTTGGCTTTCAGTATATTTTATTTTTCTTGAGAAAAAATATTTGTAAATGTAATAAGTTTGGTGCTATTTTTCAAATGTATAGTTTCATAATTAAAAAGATACACAACAAATTTAGATATGAGAATCTATCAAGATTGAAATATATCCAATACTGCTTTACAACAGTTAGATATAATTTGCATACACCATTGGGATCCTTACTTAGAAAATGACTTCAAAATAAATGATATTCTTGAGGGATTTCCTCTTCAGGATACAAAAAAACTGTGAGGCCCGAAAGAAATATTTTTTGTAGGAATTGAAATCTAGTATTTATCTAGTTGCTTTATGATTATTAAAAAATGCATCAAGGTTTGGACTGATATACAGTATATGAAAATAAATGGTATTGCATTACCAATTTCTTATTTATCTTATGGCCAATTGCACTGGCATCTTCCAAGATAGCATCTGATGCTTACCCAGTGATACAACCCTCTGCCATACACACATCATATTAGACATATTAAAATGCTGTTGAAAGGTTTGTACCTAAAATTTAGTTTTACGCTTTCACGACAAGTTAAAGATTCATAAGTCTTTGATATTTGATGAGGAATAATGAATAGAGTTAGGTGTCATCAGAATTAATTGAATTTGGGGAAGGGTTTTGGAGATTTGAATATTAGTCAAGTGAGGCATTCGCCTCTTTCTCTGAAGCAAATCATTATTTTCTGCACTTATGAAGAAGGGTGTCCCCATATACAGAAGCTAGAATGTTTTCATTCAGTTGCCAAGTCGATAGTTTGGTAGTTCTCTGTATGATAGTTAAAATTTGAACTTGACTGTAATTGTAACTAGATGAGGGATTCCGTTTTACTGGATTATGATACATTATGACCTTTATTTTACTTTCAATTAATTGTGTAGCACAGAAGTCCCATCATAAGCATTCATTTAATGCGCAATTTGGTTGATGTACAGCAGATCTTATGGTTATATATTTACCAGTTTTCACCCATTAGTTTTTTATACTTTCTTGCCATGCCTCTAAATGTTTTTCTGTGGAGTCTGAAATTTAGTTGCATAGGATTTGTTCCCCTTATTATCTGTAATACAGTGTGTTTTTCCAATGCCATAATCATAAAAAATTTCAGATACTTTTTGAATATTGCATGAAATTTTTGTTTCTCAATAATCAGTAGCAATGGATTTGGTTATCAAGAATATCATATAGAAAAAAATTCTATCATGTCTTTGATTTGTTGTTAGAATATAATACCTATATTCAATTTTTTTTAATGAGGCGCCTTTGCACTGACTCGCAGTGGTGCCCTTTTAGCTCGGAAAAGTTTCCTGCTATCTGATTGGTCAGAATTATCTTGCCCAACCAATCAGCAATCAGGAAACTTTTCCGAGCTTAAAAGGGCACCCCTGCGAGTTGTTGCAAATCTGCCTCGCTAAAAAGAATTGACTATTGTACAGTATCTACAAATATGGGCATTGCATTTAAAGTATTGTTGTGTTCTGACTTAGGATATGTGTGCAGTTAGTTTCCATTATTCATATAGTTATACCCCAATTATTCAAAGGTTATATTCCATTGTTAATTTATGAGCTGTTGAAATATACAAAGTAACTAGTTATATTTAAACTATTTCCCAAATTTTAACCATTTCTCAGGATTACTTTCCTTAGTTTTTTACAAATTGTAAAATAAAATGTGCATTCCGTGAATATGAGAGCCTATGAGTTTGAGTTTACAAATGTGATTTTATTTAACTTCTTAAAATTTAATGTTATTTCACTTTAGTCTTTATTAGTTGGACTTATTTTATCATTGAGATCCAATATTATTTCTATGAACCTTGCCTGTTTTTCATATTGCTTCTCTCTTGATGCTTGGTTTATATACACTAAAAAATTTCCTGTTTTCATTCCTTCCAATAGACTTAGGCCACTACTATAGTAATGAGACAGACTAGTGACTAAAGGCAATAACGATGGTTTGGATATGCCATAACGTCTTTATTTCTATGAACCTCCCGTGATATTCGTATTGCTTTTTTCTCCAGTACTGTATTTCAGATTCATACTGCAGTTTCTGGTAAATTAATACAGTCCAGTATCATTTACTGCCCAGACTGTTAAGACAGTTTATTTTTTTTATTCTTTTACTTTAAGGGACAGGTGGTTAAAAATAGGAGTATAGGGCCCCCATGACAGTTCTCTTTGGCAAGAGAACAGAACAAAATCAAAGATTAAAATGATTGGGACCTTTATAGAGAATCAGTCGTGGAGTGAGAATTGAATCAAAAGTTTTTTCCCCCATTTTTATTTGAAATAATGCCGGGAGAGGCTTTGTCCTGATCCACGGGTCCTCCTTTTAGATGGTTCCTAGATTCCTTTATTCTCCACTCTTCACTTGTACATGGAACCATTTCTCTATCCACGTTTGCTAGAAAGTACAAAGCACAGATTTTATGCAATGTCCTTTCTTGTTAAAAGGTTGATCACAGTCTCTCACAAAGAGTTGGATCAAAGTCGGATGAAAATCCTGATATTAAAAATTCAGTTACATTTCTTAATTTTTGCTGTAACCTTTCTTTGGAAAGAATTTTAGCTGCAGCTCAATAGCATACCAAGTCTGCATTTGCTAAAAATTATCTCAAAGTATCCTGGTTTGCTGGGGTTTAGTTGCTAAATTAGCTGCTGGTGATATGGTCTAATAACAGATGTTTTGTTTATTGATTCAGATTAATCCATTCCAAATTAAATTTTTCATTCAAGTTAAGTGTTGGGGCTATTTAAATAAGTTATCAGATTATAAGGCCATATTTAGGGTAAACTGTCTGGAGGTTTGAATTCCAACCTTTAATTTAAGACGTGTTGTTACCACGAACTAGACTGCAGGCGAATGTTGTATTAGATAAATGTACTATTTAAAACTATAAAAGACCTATCTCCATCACTTTGTGTTAGTCAGCCATATGAAAATCAAACGAGGGTCATAGAAATAAAAGGAATTTTGCTTAATTTTCTTATTTCTACACTGTCCTGATGTTCACATACATGCCCAGTCTCCACCACATTGACTAATGGCATCAAAAGGATGAAGATTAAAATTGACTGAAAGACAAAAGAGGGCACAGTGTACCCAAGAAATAGTTATTGCCTTCAGCTGCCGGACTGTCTCATTGCTATACTAGAGGTCCAAGTCTATTGGAATGAAAGAAAACTTATATTTTTTTTAGTTGGTAAGCATTGGTGTATACCAAGCTTTTGAGAGAGGAGCAATATGAACATCTGGTGAGTAAAGGATAGAAATAAATAATTTTGTTAGAATTCCATTTTTACAAAGGTTAGATATTTGTTATTTCTAATAAAAAAATTCTCATCCCAGATCAATATTATTAAATCATTTTCAAGGGTGGAAATGTATATATCCTAATCAGTCATTGAAGGTTTTTCATTTTTCTTTTCTTGAAGTTACATTAAGGATAATTGTTCCACTACACATTTGACTTATGTGTAATTGCATAACTGCAGAAAATATTGATCTACTTATTGATGTCAGCATTAACATTGCTGTGTTGTCTAGACTAATAATGTTACTTGTTTGTTTTATGATGTTGAACGTTTTGTGTTGTTGTTTTAGTAATTAATTTACGTTTATGCATGACCAAATGACATCATAGGGATGATCTCAAAGTATCAGAAAAGAGTGAGAAGAGCAGTGAAGTCGTTATGGAATGTAGCAGCGGTAATAAAACGGTTGTATCAAGCAGTACTTCCACACTGAAACAAGAAAGCTCCAGTAGTGTGACTGTTGTCAAATCTACTACCATAACATCTGTTTCATCCTCTTCTCAAGGTATGTCACTGACTAGAGAAAGTAAATAATAATTGCTTACAAAGTCTAATAATGAGCAGGTCTCTATGTCATCTTGAAGCTTGAGGCTAATTTAAATAAGGTATGTAAAATAACTATTATACGTATTTATAGTTTTATTGATTATTTTTTTTTCTGATTTTTATGATCATAGTAATTGATTTTATAAGATATCCTTCATTTTCTTTAGTACAAGAATTTTGAATTGAGAGAGAAAAGCAGTTGGTGTTCCGATGGTAAACGATATTAGAATATTTTCTATAGTTGAAAATGTGTTTTGTCTTTCTGTCTAATCTTGTGGCCTTAACTAAAGATCATAGTTTGTGGAACATTGTTTACTTAACTTTGCTTAGCTAATCTATAGTAATTTAATGAATTTTTAAACTAGATAATGATGTGTTCTTAAAGGGTTGAAAGTATTAACAAATCAATGATAATGACAAATCATAGAGCCTTTATTTTTTATTAAGGAGAAGATCTCTGGTTTTACATTTAAATGTATGTTACAAATCTGACTTAATGGAAATTTAATGCAGAGCAACTTCACACAGAAATATGATATTTACAAGTTATACAAATAGAGAGATAATTATTTCTATGTACTATTCCTGGTGTTTTTATCGTTTCTCTCTCAATACCGGCTTTTATTGACGTTTCCAAAAAAAATATTTTCTCTATAGGCTTAGGACTATAGTACAGTATTGAGATACTAGTGGTTAATGTCAATAACTACATCTTTGGTATGCATTGCCTACATGTCTTAGTCGTCATGGACAGATGTCGTCACTGCATTACCTCCCTCTAGGATGTTAAAACATTTAAAATTACTATTTAGGTTGTTAGTGCTCGTTAGTGATTTTTTATGGATTTTTGTAGATTACTGTGTAGGTTGTTCAAGTGACTTATGTTTGGGTGATTATTAACCTCATCCTCTTTGTCTCTCGTACCAAGTGTATAACTTTATTATGATTTAAATTATTGTCAGGAATATTAAGGCCTTATTGTCCCTCTTGAAGAAAATTATGTTCAAATGGTTTATGATCAGATATAAAGCTCATAACATAAAAGAAATCTAATTCAGATCAGAAAGATGCGGAGAAGACTAGTCTGGTTGCTTAAATTGGGGATAATAATTATATGATACTCTAGCCTAATGAGCTTTCAAGCTTTGATGGTAGTGAACTTTGTAAAAACTTATTATTTTTGTTATTTAGTTCATCTAAGACCAGCGAGTCTTTAGGCAAAGGCAGAGATTTAACCTAATCTTCTCAGTTTTGAACCCTAGCCTAACTCCTAAAAATTTGCATAGTGGTTTTAGTGCATCAGTCAGTAAGGTTTCTGATGGGACACTGCGCAGAGTCGATCGATTCTCATAGAGCTTTGCACTCTTGAATTACTTCTGATTATTCTACTGCAAAACTCATTTCCATAACCCAGTTCACTCTCTTTAGACCATTGGGTTCTGAGGTAGAGACCGAGATGGTAGGCCAGATCCTAATATCACTCCGCTAACTGAAGTAAGCGCTCATAAGCAACCACATTTTATATAATCATGCATTGGCCTATCTAAGATTCATATGGATCATAGCATACCTACATTAAATAAATCTTAATTTTCCACACAAGCTTATCAGTGTCATCGTTTTTATGGAACAGCAACATATTTTGTATAGATATTGATGTTATGTGAAGTACAGTTCTATACAGTACAGCACTTCAATGTTATTTTACAACTTACAAAACAATTTAAGGTTGGGTAAAAAGGCCTAAACAGTATTTTATTTTTGCAGTTGATACCTAAGGATGAGCAATGTAAAGTCAGAACTGTGCAACTAAAGAAGAAACACTGAATGTGTTTCTCAAAAGTAAATTTGCAATAAAAAATCACCCCTAGAATTATGAAATGAGTTTTCTATTTTATAGTTAGACATTGTTAATGCAAAGATCAGGATGTTGAGAAACCTCTCTCCTCAATTTACTTAAAATCTTCTTTTGAGTTTTGTTCGATATTAAAAGCAATAGAGTATTTATTTTTAGTGGTGAAAGTCAAGGAATGTCAATGAATAGGACTATTTTGGATATGTTAAATTTTTGTATTTCCTTTATTAAGAAAATAAAATGTCCATTTCAACTAGTTAAGGTTATAGATCTATGCTTAATGTACTGTACTCTAGCAGTTAGTATTACTGTAGATGTATTTAGGTCTTTTAATACTGAAAAACCTCTGCTAGTCAAAGTAGTTTTAGGGGAATTGAGATGTATTACAATTTTTAAAAGGTTCACAATTTGAACCTTTGGAAATTTTTTCGGTTAAGGATCATACAACTAAGAGTTTTCATGTGAGCATTAGTGAATTATGAGCTCTTTTTATATATTAGGTTTTGGAGAAAATAAGATTAGTATTGTTCATTGTTTTCATAAATTAAAGTTCGCCTATTGTGATTACTTCCTTTTATTGCCATTCTACCGTTTCTACGCATTATTCGTCATGTTCTTACATCGCAGTCTAGAGTATTTCCAAGCTCATGAAATACCCAAAACAGGAATGATCCAGTTCATAGTGACGGTCGCAGTCACACGCAAGATGGAACGAACAAACCTTAAGTCTCTCTCTCTCTCTCTCTCTCTCTCTCTCTCTCTCTCTCTCTCTCTCTCTCTCTCTCTCTCTCTCTCTCTCTCTCATATATGTAAAATATATTTCTATGTAACGTAAGTTCCATTATTACTGTCGATTAGTTTTATATCTTACGGCAGTTATTTATCGTGGAATCATTAGGAAATAACGTAGTCACTTTAATAAGTGTATAAAGTTTTTTTTTTTTTACAAATAAATCGCATTGCTTTACTGTACTTTATATAGTTGGATATTTTCATTATTACTAATGAGTAGTTTTATATCTTTTAACGGCTATTTATCGTGAAATTATAACAGAATAACATAAGATGTTTATTGTGGAATTATAACAGAATAACATAGTCACTTCACTGAATATTAAGTTTTTGCACTTAAAATCACAGTGCTTTGCCACTATTTAGAGATAATTACATAAAACTTTTTATTCAAAATATTTCTAGAATCACTTACCAATGAATGGAAAAACCATTTCGGTTGTTTAGAGGGAAATACAATGGAGAATAAAACAGACTTTTAACAAAATTATTCTGTAATCAGTATTAAAACAAATAAACAAGGAAATGTAGCTTATTATAGGATAAGTGAGCGAGTATATCCGATGATGACAAATCCTGTATAGAGCTCCAATAGTGAGTCCATGGCTTCCAAGCGAAAGGGTTAAATAAATCTTTTATTTTAGGACAAGATTTCCTGTCTATCCTTCATTGACTCACTTCCATCAGCATGTTGTAGTCTACAATATAAGATCAGTGGAAGTTCATAGAAGTAAAATGAATTTTTATAGTAAAATTTATTTCTAAACTCACTTGATATTCACCTGCCTCCCCAATGGTTAGTGATGTCAAGATGATGGAGGATTAGTTTCGACTTCAAGACTGAAAGGTGTACGGCATACCAACACTTGTTATAACCATTTAGCTGTTAGTTTCCCTCAATACTCTACTTAGAGAGGCCTAAGACTATTAAAAGAAAAAGTCAAGCAGATTATTTTCAATTTTCTGCAGTAAACATTGATGTAAGCCAAGCTTCGAGAGAGAGAGAGAGAGAGAGAGAGAGAGAGAGAGAGAGAGAAATATGAATATGAGGCGAGTATAGAAATAGAATATTTTGTTATCAAAATAAGAAGTTTTACATATGTATTTTACAAATAATTACATTTTCCTATGCTTCAGTTGCGAATAACTTAGCTTTGTTTATACTTGAAGTTTAAGTAAAATATCTTACTTGAAGAAAACTTTTGCCACCATGAAGGCAAGATGACTGCTATTATATGCCCAAAATTATTGCAATGCTATACAGTTGAACTGATGCTTCTGCATCTGATTAGAAAAGGTAAAAGATATGAGAAGGATAAAGATATCTTGTATTAATAGAATAAGTTAATCCACTATATTCTCTCTAGTTATATGTTGCCTCCCTTGTGCAACAAAAGTCCAATATAACCTTGTTTCGGTCAAAATTTAGAGGCCCCTTCTGTGCATGACTATCTAGATCAATGTATGATTCTTTGCTTCACTCATCATATGCAACTTTAGATATTCATTGTATTCTCCTTTTTGCAAAGCGACTGCTCACATTTCCAATACTCTTAGTGATCATTCCACTAGCCCTACCACTCTGAAGAGATATTTCATCCCTTTTTTGTACTTTTAACCTTGTTACCTATCCATCCACTGGTGCCAGTTCATGCCCATTTCTTACCTAGCTGGTCATTGATATTGATCTCTCTAGTTTTTTTTACTCCTTAACCTTCTGGGTAATTCAATTGGATGATTTGCCTCTCCTTCCTGCCCATAGTTACCATTCAGTCAAAATATTGAATGAGATTCCAGTGAAAAATGTTTTATGCTGCACATAATAAAGTACTGTATTTGGTTGGGTGTTACAGAGACTAAACCATAATTGGTTTTGAATAGTTGCTCTTAACTAGATTAGTTAGTTAACCATACAAAACCACAAATTGAAAAAATATATCCCATACCAAAACATATTCGTAACAAGTTCTTGATATTCTGTTGTATAGATTCTACTGACCATGAAGAGATAGACTGAAAATAAATCAAATTAAAAAAGTAATTGTATGATAGTACCTCATCCAATAATTTACATTACTAACAAAAGTATATAAAACGGTAGGTCAAGTTCCCTGTCTCCAATCACAGGCACAAGACCGTACTAGTGGAAGAGAACTGAACAAATCATCAGAAAGCAAAGGGTGAAAAATATAAACTATGATAACTAACAAATAGTGCTGATATACTTGTTTTCAAATCTAGAAACAAACGTTTCTAACAATTAGATCCACCATGGAAGAAACTTGTACTCTAAAGATTTTCAATTAACCCTTTTGCCCCCAGGCTATTTGGAACTTTCCAACCCTTAACCCCCAGGCTTTTTTTTTTCTTTCTTTTTTTTTTTTTAAATTCTCTAACAGCCTTAATTTTCATCATAGAGAGGTCAGGTTGGTCTCATTCTTTTGGAAAAGGCCTGAAGTTTCTCATAAAGCTATCAAAAACAGGGAAAAAAAACTGCAAGGACGTACCAGTACGTTCCAGGGGGTAAAGGGATGAGTTTGGTTAGACGTACCAGTACGTCCATTGGGGTAAAAGGGTTAACACCCGATGGCACCCACCTCATCCTTCAATGTGGATTGCATAAATGTTTTATTAAAAAAGGCATTATTCCCAAACTTCAATCATCAAAACAGTTATAAAAGATAAGCAAGAAACTTTAATAAACTATTTTCTTATGAAACAGGTTTTCAGTACACACTCATTCTAGTAAAGGGGTAAAACGGCAAAATTAGTCGAGTAGTCAGCATTGTGGAGAGAAACATAGTCAAAGTTACCTTGAACAACGCACATGGTTATGAAATTAGGTGACAGCAGAGCCAAGGTATACAAAAATGGTTATTTTAAAATGTTAGATGTTGATAGAACCCATGATCTGTCTTTTATGACTGCATAAGGCTTTTCCTCATCAGAGTTGTTCTACAAGTTGTGTGAAAGTGCCTGTCAGGAAAATAGTAGCTATTATGACTAGATTATCAGCTTATTCCAAAAGTTACTGATAAATGTCGTCTTTTCAAAATGGGAAGGGATTATTTATTCCAAAAGTTCAAGCCTGCCAGAATACTAACCTACAGTTAGAATGATATATTGTTAATTTATTCTCATCATTTATTTATTTTCATATTTCCTTTCCTCACTGGGCTATTTTTCCCTGTTGGAGCCCTTGGGCATATAGCATCTTGCTTTTCCAATTAGGGTTGTAGCTTGGCTAGTAATAATAATAATAATGATAAAATGTGTTTTCAACAACTTTTTAAGTAATGGCTTATTGTTGTTTGTCGCCTTTTCACATTATGGAGTTAGATGTGCAATGAGTTTTCCCCACTATTCTGTCCTGTGACTTTTGCCTGAACTCCAGTCAGGCCCAGATTGTTATCCATCCCTCTATTCTATGGTTTTGTTGCCCTTCCTGGAGGTATTTGTCCTGATATTTTCAATACTTATTGCCTATGAGTAACTCTTCCTCATGCTTTTCTTCACAATCCCAGGTCTACTTTCCAGCCTTTGACCACCAAATTTTTGTCTCAATTTCATTCATGGTGCAGTCTTCCTTTCCAAAACCTCCCATTTTCACTGTTAGTGCTAATATTTCAGTTACACGAGTAGTGATTAAAATTCTGTGCTGCTTCTATATGATACTTTACACTAGTACGCTTACTATTTCTCCCCATTGGATATCAATATTATTATCATTGCTTATTACTTCTATCACATCAAATTTTTTCTTCAGCTTATTGCTTTTGTAATACGTTAGGGAGAAAAAAATTCTTATTTCAATTATGATAATAGAATGTTAACCTTTTTTTGCAGCCATTCATATTTTTGTTATAGTTCAGTAGTTTCATTAATTGCCATTTTTTAAGTGGGTAAGTATTTAGCAGACAATTTGAAAATTTGTTTAATATGCCTGTTGGTATAAGTTTTTAGTTATGTAGCCCTTACAGTTGCTTACTTTTTTATGTTGATTAAAGCCATATTTGTTGTTCAAAGCTATGCAGTATTTATACAGTAATTCCCAGTAGTTTATGCTATTTTGTCATTGGTGGTCTTTTGTTTTGTTGGGAACCCTTGCTTATAAAGTTTCCTGTGAATAATGAGGGAAGAACTATGTACAGTATAGTGTACCTGTAAATTTGTAAGCATAGTAAATAAAGTTAACTATATTAGTCCTTTATCAAGGATGAGGATTACTTGAACTTAGATAGAAATTACTTTCCTTTAGAGTCGTCATCCATTCAAGTAGTTGAGACGGCATCAACCGAGATGAATCACAACGCAGTGAATGGAACAGAGGTTTGAACATGCAATTGTTACTGTGTTTTTTATTTTTGTTTTTATGGAACATTCACAAGGTAATAAATGCTTGTTCAGTGATAGTAAAGTTAATTTAAAGTTGTTTATTTTTACAATGTCGCACCGTGAGCAAATTTCTGTTTTGGGAGTAATGGTAATTATTTTCTCAATTTAACCTTTTTGAAGACACTTAAATTGTTTTTTGAGAGCTTGAACATGCAGTTGGAAGTATTTTACACTTCAAAAATGGATTTACATGTTTTATAGAATTGGTTAGCTCAAAAACTTGAAATTAGTTTAATGTGGAAGGAGTCTGAGAAACTTTTAAGTTAGTAAGAAAATATTTTGTGAATGTTACTCTTAATGCATGATTGATGCCCGTTTTATATACAATACCAGCATAATTTTTTTATGTGCACAGCAAAATTTTGTCGTGATGTTTATTATACCAATTAACATGGATTTTTGTAGCTTATTACTTAGCTTTAGATAATTTATGCATGATTAATACTTAAAAATTTGATTGCAATTTCAGTGCATTTTTATTTTTTCATTGCTAAAAGATGAATAAAATGTTATTGGCCTTCATCAAATATTGCTTTCATAACTACTAAATTTTATTGAAGAATATCTAGCTCTTACCCACAAGGCTATTTGAGACTAATATCTTGTGTGAATTTCTGCATAGTATTTCAAGAACATAATGTTAAACCTGGGATAACGGTTTTGCTTGCTTATTAAAAACGATAGGGGGATAAGGCGATGCGCAATGTAATGAATGTGATGCCATGGCAAAGTTTTTGAGGTGATGTCATTTGTTCAGTTTTATCCTTGTGGAAATATTTTTTTTCTAAGCCTAAAGAGGACTATGTCTTCAAGGTTAAAGGCAAAATTAACTTTGCTTCTCTCTTGAAGCTTGCTTTTTATAAATTTTCACCTTCAAAAAATTAAAATACCCTGTTTTATCTCCTCTTATTGGACTTAAGGACAAGGGTTCAATATTGAGACATTTTAGTGGCTAATGATACTTTGTCTTCATCTCTTAGTTGTCTTGCACATCCACAGTTGACACTTAGCTTACCGCCTCTGGTTGTGTTTAGAGTGTTGTTTAGGTTATTAGTGATTATAAGAGATGTCTTCTCCAGGATTTTTAGAACTATTTCTGTGCATTAATTAACCTCATTCCCTTTGTCTTTTGTTGTTGGCACATTTAGTTTTTCCTTACTGCATTAATTACATAGGTGCTAGTACCTCTACAGATAAGTCTCTTGTCTAGCACATAATCAAAGGTTCCTGTTAAAAGTAAACAAAAAGTTAAGTCTGTTGTTACCATTTTAGTGATTTTTCTTTCCTGGCAAGATGAAAAGAGGATCCTACTTGGAAAGACCTCCTCGACTGATGAATTATCTAACCATTAAGAAAACTTTTCTCTAAGGGGTTCCAAATAAGTAACTTGAGGTATGTTCTGATACTACTTTTGCTTCTATGCCATTAGCTGCTAGATTGTCTCAATACTGGATGAGAGGTATAAGCATATTGAAAGGATAGAAAACATAATTATTTTAGTTGATGTATATAAGCAAGCTTTTGGAGAGAAGCCATATGAATATTATGTGATTATAGAAATAACATAGTTTTTCAAAATGCAGGTTTTGGGTAATGGCAATGTGAATACCAACCTTAAAGTGTTAGTCAAACAAAAATAAAACAAGTAACTGTTGAGATTTATTAAAAAAAAAATAAGTTCAATGTTATTATCCTTCTTAAAATTAATTCTGTGTACTCTTAATTTTTTATTAAAATTTAAAATCAGATCTTTAATAAAAAGATCAAAATACATAATCATTACTATAGGCAGATTCACTGCTACTAGCATAATTCAAAATTTTAAGTAACGCCAGATTTATAATAAAAATTGAAGGTGTTTCAAAATATACTATTTACTGCTAGAACACTAGTGCATCGTAGTTTATCATATTTTTAGAAAGGGAGAGAAAATGCAAGTTCTAAATGGTTATATCCTTAATACATATTGATGATTTGAGTAGACTCATTAGTCAGAAAGGGTGAAAATCCTTAATATTGACATAGTTTCAATACAAAAAAAAACATGCATTTATGTACAAAGTGTTACATTCAGTTTTCCATACTGCATTTCACTACATGAAGTATTGTGTTAAATGTATTGTGTGGAATATAGAATGCATAATTTTTAATTCCAAAAGCTTTACATTCACTTAATCTCCTTGCAACGAAAGGTATGTTTTTTGTTTAAAAGGAGTTATGAATAATCCAGAAGTAGAAAACTATTATTATCTTTTATAACCAGCTTTGATGATACTGAGGTTCAATATTAAACCTTAATATGGAGGTACTGGTTATGTATTATTGACAGAAAGGATGCTAAGTGAAGTAAAAAGCCATCAATACAAAAAAATCTCAAAGATGGAACAGGTTTTATCAATATTCCATTAAGGGACATAAGTCCTTTTTAGCATAGCTTTGTGTGTAGCTTGATTTTTTGGGTTCATTTCATTGTTAATTTCAATCAAACAATTTATATACTGTTTAGCATAGCTTTGTGTGTAGCTTGATTTTTTGGGTTCATTTCATTGTTAATTTCAATCAAACAATTTATATACTGTATTGGGTCAGGCCATTTTAGATTTTATAGACTTGTCATTGGCTATGTATTTTATAGCTATGTTAATGGTTGTGTTTTAGTATGTCATTTAAATTTATATCGCTAAAGCATTGGTAATGAATTGAGTGTATGTAGAGTAAATTATTTATCAAGTGTGCATAAATATATTGTGGTACGCATAACTTTTGTGCAATTTTTAGTTATATTTTAGACAAATTAGGTGTTTTTGTTGGATTTGATCCTGCTGTGGTCAAGAGTTTAATAGCTTTACTTTTCATAACGTTGTAATTGATTTTAATTGCATACAAGTTTCTTTGCGCACATTTTTCCTTCATAAAAATTATCAATAAATTTTGACTAATTTAATTTATTAGATTAACCTTTAGAAACTGGTGTGATGTTTATGCATTCTTTTAGTTAAATAAATATCTTCTGAAGACAAGTTTTAATCGGTGGGTTTTTATATTGCGCAGTAATATTTCTATGAACCTAAACCTGATGTTCATATTGTTTCTTCAGAAGCACAATTTAATCGACACGCCCATAAAATTTTTTTAAATTAAAAATAAATCGCATTTTCTTTTTCTTCAGTTCAGATGCTCTCTAGATTGTTAACTTATTACTTATGAAGATGTCTTCCTCTGGTTATGTTAGCAATTACTGATTAAAGTTTGTAACGGCATTGTTTCTGGGAGATCATAATCAGCATTCTCTGTGTAACATGTTGGGTGCAATATTGTAATTTAAATTTCTTATGGAAAAGTATGGTTCAATGGTTGTTACCCTCTCCAGGTGTTCATATACATGCCCACTCTCCTCCCCACTGACTTATACAGTACTGTAGTAGAGGATAGGAATGATTTTGACTTCAAAATTGATGGGACAGAGAGATCTATATAGGCTCCTTACCATTTAGTGCTATAAGGGTGTATTCCATTACTAAGGCATGTATTTGTTGAAGGAAAAATAAAAAATCAAAATTTTTAAAAATTTTATGCATAAGTGGCAGTTGAACCAGGTCTCTGTAGAACAAGCAATATGAACAGCAGCCAAGTATTAAAAAATATATAGATATTAAAATTGTTTTTGACCAAAGCTAATCTTTGTATCTGATGTTTGGTGGGGGAAGGTCATGTTAGTTAATTTTAAGCAGAGGGTTTGAGACTGGCGTTTTATTTGTTGTGATACCGAGTGTTTGTCGCTTTTATGTAATATATTTTACTAGTAAAAACTTTTTAGAATTTTTTACCTTTTATATATAAGTGATCTTGTTGCATGCCTTTCTCTAAAATTATGAATAATTTACCTAACATATAATTTGGGTATACTGCCTGTCCTATATTTTATTTCTAGGTATTTTTTTAGGAAAATATTATTACAGTTACACAAAGGTGAAAGAGAAATACACTCGGCATATTTGATGCTTTTTGTAAGAACATAAAAAAATACACATTTCAAGATAATCATCTTATTACTGTTATCTCATTGATTTCTTTAGTGCTCAAAAAGCTTTCTATCCTACAAGATAACAAGGGGGTGATAAGAGACCACACTTTGGGAATAGGGTGATTAGATTCTTTGAAAAGCTTATTTAGAAGACAATATGTACTAACAATTTTTCTCTTTTTTTCCCACATCTGGCTTGTGTTAACCTTCTACAGTAACTGTCAGTAAGTACCTTCGTCATGTCTTACGTTACTTTGTACTATTTGCAAGTTGGCATTTAGTGACATTGCTTTTTTGTTCTTTTTTTTTATTTAAAGATGCTGTTGCAAATATCAGGAGTCTTTAGTTTGATATTCAGGATACTTTTATTTAAGGGTTTTTAACTTAAGCTTTACTCCTCAGTTGATGTTCTTATGTAAATATGTCATTGTTTGTTTAAGGATCCAAGACCTCTTAAATGCAGTTATTGTGATCTTGATTTGCTATTTCTTGTAATGTATTAAGGATGGAAGCAGTTTTCTCTTTTTCCTTCCTGTTTTGTTTAACATTTTCTTTTCTTGCCTGTAAGCTTGATATATTTTGTGTAAGTTGCTTCTGCATTTTGTTAAGTACACATGTAGCTTCCTTGATCTAATATCATTTTACCCCTAGTTACAACAATTAAATGAAAAAACTAAAATATCTACTTGATTTTGTCATATATAGGAGTTAAGTGATGTATTTTACTTCATTATTACAAAGGGATTTAAATTCCTTTTGATTTTCAGACTAAAAAAAGGGCACCTTTAGCCAAAGCAGAGTCCTTCTTCAGCAAAGAGCCGCGAATCCCAAAGGAAGAGTGAGGAGAAATGAAGTTGACCTTATGTACTTAACGGTAGCAATTCCAGAGTGATTGTATGGCAGCGCCTCGCCTTAAGAAAACTTGGGAAGGGAAGTTTCAGTGACTTAGTCAGCACTTGAATTCTCTTAATAAATGGTATTTGTTGATACCAAAGTGGGGTATCGAGAAGGATGTTCATAGTAAATGTGTTCTGAGAATGCATTTAATAATTGAAATGCTAATCAGTTTTTTATTATTGCATTTCAAGATATATTGATATGAGTGAAACTATTGTGTTTTATACTAAAAGGTTTATGTCTTTAAAATTTTATATTCGAAGGGAGTGGACTGTACATTACGCATATCGTTATGTCTTAAAAGAGCACTGTTAATGTTGTTGATGTATGTAGATCTTTAAGTTTATGGAAATTGAATTATTTGATATTTTCATAAGAAAAATTTATGCCATCCATATCTTTTAAGTGAATTTTTCATGTTTTGCCAGTTTAGCCTGCTGAAAAAGAGTAGCATAAAAGGGGTCTTCATAGGAAAACAGAACCACTTTACAAGAACTTTGGTAGCTTGTAAGAAATTTGTATTATTATAGAATGGAACACTGTAATAATCCAACACATTAGGAGTTTTGAGGATCCATATTCTAAAGTCGTACATATAAAAAGTTGTTTTTTATCTCTAATACATTTCTATCCTTGTACTATAGCAAATTCCAAGTTGAATATCTCCCCATTGTTATACATTGGCCATTAATGCATATTACTCAAGTTATAGATTCTGTATTTTCTCCAGAATGAAATACTGTAATCTAAAATGCTCCTTATCTCAAGGCACCCAAAGTTTTTTCAACTTGTTCATATGAATGACAGGTTTTAATGCTTATCCTGTGAAATTTTACAATTGAAACCTGCATTGTTTTGAGTAATTCTTGTTGATCAATTTTCACAGGTAATTTTCCTTTACCTATTAAAGAAATCTTCAGAATATATAGAGCAGGTTATGTCGGTATCAGGTAATCTGTTCATAAACATATTTTGTATCGCATTATTGCAAGTTTTTAGAAATTATAAAGCCACAAAAATTACACATTTTCAGGAATGTGTAATCAAGTGTAAAGAATATCCCTTCTTACTTTCTATTTATATATATATTTTTTTTTAATTTATAGAAACTTAGTTTGTACATAGAATGTAATGTGATAGTGATGAACAAACAGTATATACCATTGGCTAAGAGGTTTTTCAGTTCATATGATTTTAGTTTTTTTTTTCTTGCCATTATGTTCAGCAGGTTATAGTTTTTATTATGCAGCTCTACCCGAGTTTTAACCATCAAGTGTTTTGTACTGAAATTTGGTAGCTGTTCACATATATTGTATGCGTAGCCCATTTATTTTGTCTTCTCTTTTAGTGGACTGTACTTAACATATTTATTTATAAACTTTTTCATAGATTTTACTTTCACTCTACCTCTGGATAATCTCATTTGAGTATTCTTGTTGTGTTTGTCTCCATTATTCTGTAAGTTTTAATTTTTAAAAGAAAGTTTGTTAGCTTGTTTTAATTGCAAGTCGTATATGAAGGGCAGAGAGTAAATCAATATAGGTAATTGTGTTGTCATTGATTGCCCAGCCATTTCAGAGATGTACAAAATTGGTTTTATCTAACATTACTTTGCTGTATATGGAAATTATTTTATTTTTGAAAAATCATTACTTACATGCAGAAGGAGAAAAGTGCTTGGAAGATTTGTTTGAAGTGATATGTATGATAAAAAAAAATTTGGTTACATATGCTGGAAAAAATTCTCATAATTAATCCAGTTTGTAGGACCTTAGATTCGGAACTCTTTTGCAAGTCCTAATCTCATCTGTAAGCGGTTTTTATTTATACACTCACATGAAAGTGCTCAAAAAATTTTGTATATAATATAGGATGTTTACACTGTGACAGCTACTCCAGTTTTTTTAATTCATGCAAAATATGGCTGGTAAAGTATATTTTATATAGTAAATGTCTCCATTTCATGCAAGTAGCTTTTAGTGTTTATATTGCTCTCTGAGAAATGTGATAGGTAAACTTTTTTTTTTGGCAACTGAAACCATGTGCTGTTTTTTTATACAGTATTTCATAGAAACATTCCATAAAGACTTGCATGTTTCCATTGTAAATTACTCAAGCTTCTGCTCTGGGCATTTCCTTTTGAATGAAGAATTTGGATTTCCCCCAAAATGCTAGTTGATTAGTGATATGTCTTGTCTGTTTTGTGTGTGTAGTTTTTGGTATATATATATATGATAGTTTATGGATGGTTTGTTTTAATTATTGCTACATGATGATTTGGTAACTATTCCCTCTATAAAGCTTTAGATTCTGCTTGTAAATGTTATCTGGGAAAACAGCGTACACAGCTGCTGTTCAAGAAAACATTTGTGCACTATTACAGGGAGCTGAGCTAACATCTGTGTGGTGAGTACTACAATTATATTTTACTTTGGTAATTTTCAGTTAGTGATAATTTTAAGGTGTAGTTGATATCATCACACATACAATGTAATCAATTTCCTGTAATACAGTATACTGTTATTACTTATATTTTCCTAATTGTGGGAGCTTTAGATCTTGATTAAAAATCATTTTGCCTTTTTCTTTTTATTGCTATTTTGGATCTCATATTGTTTAATACAAGTGGCCTATGTACTGTACTGCATTTTAGATGTTTTGCCCTCCATTTCTACCAGGTCCAATAAACTTACCAAGTTAAAATAACATGGAATTTTTCTTTTTCACTGAAGGGAAAAAGGTCACATGCTTACTCACCACCTTTTTTTTTTTTATTAAGGTGTGGTAATACAGCAATGTATTGTACGGTACTATATGAAAAAAGCCACAATATGTAATAATGAAAAATTTCATAAAACGTAAATTAATCAAACATGAACTGCATGTGCTCAGGGCTAAAGACCAAATAAAATTAATAACATGCACAAGCAAACATTTTTTGGTTCATACGTGAATACAAACCTTCGTCCTTTAGTAGGGGTAGATTTTGGTTGTAGCCAATGAAGAATTATGAAGGTGCTGACAACTATTAACCAGTATTCACCAATTGTCCGAGTCTGACAACGCTCTGAGCCTCCATTCTGATTCTGGTTGCTGAGCTGCACAGACGTGTGCTTGATTCTCTCCAACTAGCCTAAGTATTTCACATACATCTCATTTCAATATGAGATGGAATCATCGTAGAAAAAGACAAACTTGTCTTAAACTCTGGGACACTTGTTCCTGGCATTTACGAGGACTTGATTCCTTGAAGTGGAAATTAATCTTCGGGACGAACGCTTTCGCACAGGACCCTTGTGTTGTTGAGCAGGAGGACCCTCCGCGGAGTGCTAGCACTAAAGAGTGTCTTATTACAGTGTCCCCTTACAAGAGTAGAAGAAATCTGTCAGGTTGAATATAATTTCCTTCTCGGAGGGAGACATACAATACTGTACCTCAATATTCCGAGCATTTAAGAGAACTTTGCCTCAAAGTGCAGGTTTTGGTCTCGCTTCATCGATTTTATTGATAAAACGTACACAACCTTAAGAAGATACCAGCATAATGTTAGCATGTCTACCACACTCGTGTGCACAAAGGAGGAAGAAGAGATCGGGTATATCCTCAAGGTTGAATAGTTGGTGATTTTCATTTCCGCTACTGATAATCATCCCTCTGGATTTTCAGAGGTTAACTTTTCGGAGGCACGACCAGAGGGCAAGCTTCCCATATGGCGTATCTACATGCTTTTCTTAAAGAAACTGGGAGACCCACGAGGATGAACCTCATTCTTGCTCCGGCCATAGCACTCCGAATTTTGGATGAGAAGCATGCTGATGCATCACCACCTTCATCACCCTTGTGCATTGACTTCTATGATAACCACTTTGTATCCTTCGAGTTCTCTGCATACTAACTCTGAGTGTGATGTAAACTGTTTTTTGGGTTCTAGTCCAGCTGAACATATTGGTTTAGCTTCTTAACCAGCAAAGAACCCTCCTGTATATCTAAGAAATCTAGAGGAATGCAAGTTTAAAAAGTGCCAGCAACAAGCAAGCCTTAAAGGTTTAAAAGGCCACTCATGAATTGCAGAGGCAAAGGACAGTTACATTACCCTATCAAGTAGTAAAATGCCCTAGAGAATGAGCACCCCAGCCCCCTCTCCACCCAAACTAGGACCAAGGAGGGAGGCAATGGTTGCTGATGACTCAGCAGATAGACTTATAAGCTCCCTTAAACACCCCCTCCTTAGCTCACAAGGATGGTGAGGTTTCAGCGAGCAAAGGAACTAACCATGTTCCATTGCAGAGGGTGAAACTCAGAAGAGCAAGACTCCACCTATGAGTGACCAGCTTACAGGATCACGAAACATACTAGTGCGCGACCAAGAGTGAGGGACCCACAGCCACAAGCATGTAACACCTTTGGGATTGTGTACCCTTCAATTGTATTACTTCTCCACCACCCCTTAAAATTCTCTACAAGAGAAAAATGCTATAGAAAACTGCTCCATCAAGTGACCAGCCAGTTTCTTTCCCCTTGTTCCAAGGGTTATGACAGAAAACAAAGATTACCAACTCAAGCCTTGGAGTTGCTCAGGGCTTCTACTTAGCATTATAGAAAAAATGTCAAGAAGTGGATCCATGTCATACAGATCCTAGACTGGGGCCTCTGAAATTTACAGTTAATATATGTGCTCTCCAATAAAAATTGTTTAAGTAACTAAATCGATCCAAGAGCTATCACCACAACCATGTCCAGACCCAGAGTCCCTGGATGAGATAGATCCTCCGCTCCCCTAACATCACTTGTTCCCTTACCCCTCTCCCTTTTCCAAGGCAAGAAAACCATGGAAATGAAACACATCTCTGAAGAGGTTGCGCAAGACTTGTCTCCCGAGCTAATTGAGACTTCACGTCGCAAACTCAACGGGTCCTGATGAGGTGAGACTATTGAAGTGTACCCCCACTGAGCCTGAAGAATTGCTTGCTGCTTGAAGTTCATTTCTCTGTCTTTTTAAAGAAGATGAAATTCTATGTGATAGAAAAAGCTTGTCCTTCCTTTACATCACCAGGGATGCCAGCAGAAAGGAACGTTCAACCACCATCACATTTCTCGGCCTTAGAAGCTATGATTATGGAGGCAGAAGCAGTTTTGCAGGCTTTTTTCTTTAATAGAGCACTGATCTTGTACACACACATTTTTTTAGTATCTCGGAATCTGGTGTATTCTGAGATACAAAAGCATGGTGGCAAAGTGGGAAAATGCGAGTCAGACTTCCTTTTCAGGAGAGCCGCCACCTTCAGACAACGTCCTATAAATTGTACTATACATACGATCTTGTCCCCACAGGCAACTGCCCGTAAGACAAAAAGAACAAAAACTTTCAGTTCAAGTAATCTAATGACCAAAACCAGCCATCTCCCCGAAGGCATCAAGGCAACCACCTTGTTAGGTATGGCAAACTGTATCACCACCTTTGGGTGGGTGCCTGTCGAGTCAGTGGATGGAGGTGGCAATTCCACTGGGAAGAACCTTGGACAGTGGAGGTTTTGCACTTCAGATACACCTCCTGTTCACCAACTCTTTCCCTCCCATGGTGGTGATGAGTCACTATTTATATTCATGAAGATCCGTCAAACAGGTGTTAAAACAAGAAAGTGGTTGAAGGATAATGTAGGTTGGAGACCAGTCATAGACACGTTCTGCACAAGAAGTTCATTAAAGATCCATGCTTCTAAATTCTAGTTCAAGAAAGCATCTTTGGGTTGTCCACCGAACAAGATAGTTCCAATTTCAGGTTCTATGCTAAGGACTTTCCACGGGTTCTATGATTCAGACGTTCCAGCATCTTGGTGTTTGAGTGTGTTCACATTTGTCTCAACCTAGGTTCACAAGATTGGAATAAGAATTCGCCCAATACCTTGACGATTGGCTGCTGTTGGCTGAGTCAGAGTCCCAGATTATACTTCACAGGAACCTCCTCCTACATTTTTGTCAGGATCCGGGAATCTGGATAAATCTCGAGAAGTCCTTTTGCATTTTAAAGTAGAATAATGTCGTCTATTTGGAGATAAGTATGTATACACATGGTCCAAGGAAAAGTCTTCCCATCACAAGACAGGTTACAGAGGTTGATGAAGTTTGCAAACCTTCCTAACAGGAATCCCTTATAACAAAGAACTAGCAGAGAATTTAAAAAAAAAAAGAAAAAAAAAAAAAGACTACACCTGGCAATCTACCTAAATTAAGATCTGGCTTGTATGACAATAATTCTCACTCTTGAACGTTGAATGATCTACAGTATGTCTATAGAGGAACGGGGCAAGAAACTTGGGCACAGGTGGTGGCAGTCCTGCTCCTACTACACAGTGGGAATAAAACCGTAATTACTTGTACATCAGTTATTGAATGTAAGTAAACAAATATTTTTTGGGTACATCATCACTCCTAGACTTGGTCCTCATAGCTATCATCAAACTCCCCACCAGTGACTGATTTGGCTTTTTTTATTCACCAGTCACCATCACTTCAATAAGGAAAACATATTCGGAGTACTTATTCCAAGATCACTATGAATTTGGTCTTGATCATGTTCCACAGCCTTAGGAATATATAGTACAGTACTTGTGACACAGGAGACCTTTAAAGTTGCTGTTATTCCCAGGAAGGAAACATACAAGGTACAGTCACCCCTGTAGATAATGGTTCTATACATCCAAGCTGAAACTTCTATGAATCTCAAAACCTATGTGACCTACTGGAAATAGGGCACTGCATCAATCCTGAAAGTGTTGTTTTTTTTTTTTTTTTTTTTTGGGGGGGGGGTTGCATTTTCAAGATAGGATTAGGGCATAGTTAAAGAAATGAAAATATGATCAAATTCTGTCAATACACACTTTATATTAACACCCCCACCCCATAACTGACAGCAATGTGTCTACTCAGGCTATCAATTCAACACAAACGTGACAATGCAATGATAAAAACACTATGACAGTTGTGGGAAAGGATGGTAAATCAAAAGAACAAAGGGTATGCATAAAGAACCTGAAAATGTGAGAATCGAATTTAAAATATGTACAATAACTCACCAAGTTATCACAAGCGGGCGTCCAAAATACTTAAAGAGAACTGCTACATATTGCGCAGCCAACAAATCGTGTCGACATGAGAATAGTTACAGATGGCTTCAAACTGTTGGAACCTAGATTTATGCCTACTTTAGGCTCCAGAGCCTTAAATATGCGGCACCGAGACTATATAATAAGCTCCCACGAAACATTCAAATGATTGAAGACATTAAGGCTTTCAAGAGAAAACTGAAGACTTATTTCATGAGTCCTTTGACAGTGACGATTTAACAGTAAATGAACAATACGCGATATGAAACGCTAAATACTCTGAACGAACGAGGTAAAACGACAGTGAAGGTCCTGTAGAGAGTGGGGTTCCCCTGCTGTATGGGACCGGAAAAGCAGCCATCAAAGTAAAAGTAAGTTTTCTAGTCTTCAAATAATTTTCCATCAACATGGATAAAATATATTCTAAATCTTTAAATAAGTTCTACAGACACACAGTAAACAAACTCATACAGGAAATTAAATTCAAATACATTCATTGTACCTATAAAAAAAGTGGATGGAATCTTTCCCAGTATATACAAGTACAACTAGTCTTTGTCTCTACGCATTCAATTATTTTTGGTAACAAATTTAAGTGTTTGTAGAAAAAAATACATTCCTTACTCATTAATCTCTCTTCTATGTACATATTACAGTAGATATTTACTATAAAAAGCATTGACTTAATTTAGTATAGTTTTACATTACATAAGACGACAAAAACATTTCCAAAGCTTTCAACTATCCCAATGTGGGAAAAATTAATCTATAAAAAACTTCTTTACAGTACTTAATTCAATGGAAGATTTATAGTTCTTCAGTCCCAAAATTCTGTCTCGGGAGACACGTCGGGATTGAACAATCAGCTGGCGAGCAATATTAATCTCTCGCAGCACTGGAGATAGGATAAGCCGAAAGTTCTCCAAGTATAAACGGGGTGCCTTTAACCATTCACTAACCTCGCATTAAAGCTGGTATTTGTGGCTTAATGACATTCTCTGATGCAGACCAGAGATAGAATTCGTAGACTCTTAGAAGACAAGAAAAATAATGCAAAATCAAGCAATGACTTGGGGAATAGTTCTGGTCAAGAATACCCAAACATAGCTGTCACATTCATATCATGAGGTTAAACCCAACTGTGCCACTTACACTTCGAGTTCTGACCTGGGTTTCAGCCTTCCATATGCATGCCTGAAACGGTTAAAATACAGAAGTAATTCAGGAGTGGAAGATAATTCTCTTTCCGCAGTTTCAGTCTGATTAGCGAGATGAGACCTCCACTCTATGACTTGAGGTTGAACTAGAGATAGGTCAAGAACTGGACCTTTGGACCTAGTCCAAGGAGACTAGATCCACTTGTGCTGGAATTCTCAAGCAACAGTCGAATGTCAAAATCTGGTGGTAAAAGGCCAGAGAAGTCATAATTGGGATAAGTAAACACTGCCGAGTCAGAAACCAGGGCCTTCCTATACTAGCAGATCTAGATAAGTCTGTGCTGGAATTTTTGGAGCCAGCAGAAAGTTGTTCCAGTAACGGAATGCTGGAAACCTCAGATTTATGAACTCGGAGGATGAATGACACCTTCCTCTCGGAAAGAGGTTTCTACGAAATTTAGTGCTGGGAATTCTTGCACAGGAGAGTGAACCAATTCAGGAGTCAAAATAGGGTTTTACACATTTCAGTGGAAATGTTCTCCCACAGTTGGAAGACCATACAATCTCGAACCACTTCAGGCTTCAATACAGGAGTATCACTGAAATTTTCTGGTGTATATAACCAAGCATCCAGTGCTTTTTTTTTCTCCATAAGTCCTGGCTGGCTTAAGGATGGGCTAAGGCTGAGTAAAACTTCATGTAGGACTAACTTTTCCTTGTTGTCAAGACTTGTTATGATTTCAAGACAAAAGGTATGATGCGACTATTAGAACTCCGAGATTTCAAATGAAGTCTGACTATTATCAATAAGTCCTAAACTATTCCAATCTCGGTTACTGGATTAGGCTACTCCTCCATTCTCATGGGGTAGAGTTTGTGAGTGTACAGTTAAGCACACTTTTCTGTTAATTTCTTCTTCCTCATTTTTCTTTTCCTTTCTTCAAACACTGTTAAGAATATGCGATAAAAGGGTCAACATTGTCAGGTGGTTTACCAAGAGGTTGCCTTTTACTTATTCTATAACTTCATCTTTGTTCTTCACTACTGTCTTCTCCTTACCGTATTCATGCTCATGTTAATATAATTATTTGTTATTTTTCTTTTATAGCTTATTCTCCAATTTTCGTTCCGTATTGGTTTACTTTCCCTGTTGGGGCTTTTAGTTTTGCCGTATTTTTCTTTTCCAAATATGATTGCAACGTAGCTTTTAATGATAATGGTAATAATGTCTTTCTTATTAACTTGATTTTAAAAGATTTCGCATAAAATCGCCTTTATAGAGTTGTTCATAGCCATAGAAAAAAGCTCATTTACAGTACTGTGTAATAACTTGGACTCTTGCAAATTTATTTTGTGGAGTGAGCAGCTAGGAGCCTGGAACCAGGATAAATATCCCAGTTAATAATGCTTATACAATCGATTAAGATGATACACAACCATATGCAAAGGGTAATGATATATATTTTATTTATATTCTGATTTTACCATTTTATTCTTGGTGTTGGATGCATGTTTTTAGTCTCATGTATTGTATCTTGCTTAGAACGAAATGGTTGGGGCAAACTTTTTGATGAAATATTCAAATGCTAATGCTATTCCACTGAGAGTATATCCTAAGAAGACCAGATAAAATGCTGCCTGCAAATGAAAGAGAGAAACTGGATAATTGGTTAAGAAAAATCAGAAAACTTATCATTTTTATCCTTTGTTTTTCAAGAGGAATAGGCTTAATGTGTGACATAAATGCTTCTCAAATCATTTGGGAGTTTGTACTTCATTAACCAACGCTTTCAAGAATATAAATAATATATGCATTAATTGAAATTATAAATAGATTCATTACATTACATTACCAACCTGTAACTGCATGACGGTGAATGCCCGGTGTCTTGTTTCCTCCTCCACCGTAATGTTAGAGTTTATCTTCAGGAACTCGTCGTTTAGCCACTTATCTACGAGACCGCCTTCTCCCATGCGTGTGAGTCTGAGGATCATACAATGTATCAAAGTTAAGAAGATAAAGTTTTGAGAATTATTGAAATTAGGTACTGTGTGATTTGATAACTATTGGCCGTCACCTGAGGTATAAGGTTATCAATAATAATCATTATTTTAAAAGTAATTTATCCAGAAAGTAAGTCCTTGAATTCTGCAAAGTACACAATTGCAAAAAAGAGGGAGGAGCTTGAGCATTCTACATGTCTGGTTTCATTGGTGACAGATGAATTGAAGTCCAATGGTCAAATGCTAATAAAAAATCATTTAAGTTTTATTTCAATTAAGAAAAACAACATCTTCACGATTACTTCCCAAGTTTCCGTTGTAGAATTCTTGTCAGAAATTCCTCCAAATCTTTCTACTGTTTACATCTTATTAGAAAGCAAATCAAAATATCTCTCCAAGTACTGTGTGCAAATGTACCAACAAAAACCAAATTAACGTAAAATCATTTTCCTATGCTTCTTTGCTCTGTTCAAAAGGCTATTTTCTCCTATCATTAAGGCCAAGAGGAAAAGTTATATTTTTCTTCTACAGAATTGATAAGAATAGAATATTTTCCATTTAATGATGTATATCTATTTTTAACACCATAATCAAAAATTAATATTAAATTGTCCTAAAAGGAACTTTTGCCTAAGAAAATCTTACACTTTGTTGAAATTCTTGACGAAGGGTGCACCCGCAAAACAAGCAATTCCTATCGGCCTAAGGTAGAAGACTTCTCTTGAAATGTGCACTAGGTGAGGACCGACTTCCTCCGAGAGAATCTTCGCCCTCAGCTCCGACCTGATGAACGTTAGTTTCTCTGTCAAAATCTGCAGAAGGAGGAGGGTTTATTATTGGTATACGCATATGATGACATTTTTTCGACGTGAACCAGCCAGGTAAAATTGAATGTATTTATTGAAAATCCACCTAACTATCTGGCAAGATGATTTTTCTTTTTCACATGCAAGAGGATATTTGTAAACGGTACCCATTATTGGATTCACAGATAAGCTCAGGAGCAACGCTTGAATTACTTATTAAGTATAGTACTTCCATCTTTTGAAATGTCTAAAGCTTCCAAATAAACTTTTCATTAAATGGAGTAGTAAAAGCAATGGCCTTAGGAAAAATAAAAGTCATCTTAAATTCCAATAAAGTAGCCTAAATTGGTGGCAAACCTGAATCAGATGATGTTCGTTCCAGTGTGGCCATTACCTCAACGAGCATACTATGTAGTTTTGCAACACAAAAAGGGAAAACAATTTTGTGTATCTGGTGCAGTGTATAGTCCTCTCATATTAAGACAATGTTTTGACATTGGGCGCTGTAATCAAACCTGGTCTTACCATTTATACAATATTAACCAACCTCTATGAGTATGTGATTAAGATATTTCCTCAATACTTTTGACGTCAATATTATCTGCGTCAATATTGTAAAATGTGGAGCCTCTGGTATGCACAATAGAAGGTCAATTCTTTTGTGCAATATCTATTACTCAAAAACTTTGACCGTCTGTGGACACCTTAGTCAATGCAACGTCATGAACACTACGAGGAAACAATCATCTACCTGCTGCGTCATCAGTAGCCATTGTCTGGCTCTTCCTAATCCTAGCTTGAGTGGAAAGGGGTTAGGGCAATGATCACATGTATATGGGCAGTCACTAGGAGTCTAGGGCATTGTTACAGTCCCTTGCCTCAGCCATTCATGAGAGGCCTTTAAATCTTAATCCTTTAAACTGGTTACCATCTCTATCTCGTTCCCCATTCCCCTCTCTATTGTTGATTGCATGTCTCTTCATTTTGATGTAAGATTGCAAATGCACATTCACATACGGGAAAACATAAACTCACAAAATCATGGGATCAACAACTATGCTTGACACAGTCCCTTGCTCAAAGTAAAAACAGTTTACAATTTTCTTGTCATTATTACTGACTTTCTTATTAATTTCTCTTTCTACTGAGAAAATAAATTTTTTTCTTTCTTGGGTTAGAAAAATGATTAAAAGTTGCAATTTATTTTTGGGGGGTGGGGAGTTTACTTAACCATAGAAAACTTATCCATAATTATTGATTTATTATTTTTATTAATGTGTTTTTTCTGAAGATCTTTCCAGAAAACTTATGTAGTATCTCATTTTTTAGTTGGGTCTCTAATCTCATTTTTTTTAGTTTGATCTCTTAACAACAACAGTATTTATATGCAAGTTCGCACCTTATCGATCTTGTCCTCCGCTGTTGGTACGAAACTCTTCGATCTGTCTTCATGGTTGAACAGCTTCCAGGTCTCGGCATAGATTCCTCCTTTAGCATACTGTGAAAGAGGGATAATAACTAGTTTACAAAGGAATTCAAATACTGTAAAAGAAAATCGTTTCATATTTAAGAAATCTGTTTTAGATTAAACACAAGAATATAAAACAAAAATATTTGTTTTTAACGAAAGGTCAATTATTGTGAACTGTTATTAACTTCTTGGCGGAATGAAATAGGTCTTACATTAGGCAGAAAGGTCAGGTACATTGAATTGCCATTAGTTACTTGTCAGAATGAAGCAGGTCGCAATTTGCTGTGGCACTTTTTTCACGAGGCAACATTT
>NC_090769.1:8829718-8834718 GCF_036898095.1 Palaemon carinicauda | reverse complement strand
ACTAATCCGGCAACATGCCAGCTGAACTACAGTATATTTCTATACAGGTAGTCAGTACATTTCCAGTATAGCAGATACGGCAGATGGAAAACTAATGTATATATTATACTGGTAGTTATTTCCAATGTATCTTGGGTATCCTTGCCCAGGTATTTGCTGAACCCAATCCTATATTGATAGAATAAAATTTCGTCAATATTCTGATTGGAAATCAGTTTCCATTTACCCTACAATATTAAATTTTGTAAAGGGCTGGTGGTGTGACACCTCTAACCCTTAAAGGGTAGAGCCCTTATTCCTGAGTTTCCCTGATCAGGAAATTCCCTGATTTAATATTGTAAGGGAGGCCACAGCAAATAGACTGGGTACATACATACATATACCAAAGGCACTTCCCCCAATTTTGGGGGGTAGCCGACATCAACAAGAAACAAAACAAAAAAGGGGACCTCTACTCTCTACGTTCCTCCAGCCTAACCAGGGACTCAGCCGAGTTCAGCTGGTACTGCTAGGGTGCCACAGCCCAACCTCCCACATTTCCACCACAGATGAAGCTTCATACTGCTGAGTCCCCTACTGCTGCTACCTCCGCGGTCATCTAAGGCACCGGAGGAAGCAGCAGGGAAAATAGACTGGGTGGGATACACAAATATATGCCTTTTATCTTTAATAATCTCGTTGGCCGCCAGATGGAGCAGCACACTGGCTGAACTACATTAGATATAATCATACAGTAGCCAGTAATTTGCAGTATGGTATATACTGCAAATAGAAAACTATAGTATGATTATACAGTAGTTATTTCTACATATCTTGGGTACCCTTGTGCGAGCTTCTGCTGGTACCGCTCCTTTATCGAAAGAATGGTATTCCTTCGATACTCTGATTCAGAAATCAGTCCTCCTTACCTCACAGTGTTAAGTATAAGGGGGGACAGTGCCTTGTACACTTCTCTACACTCAGGTGTTCGACCCCCTTTTAGCTGGAATTCCCCAGTTGGAGGAATCTCCTTATAATTAACACTGAAGGGATGTAACAGCATTGGCTTGCAAGGGATACACAGGTATGTGTCTCCCACCATCCTTTTATAGCTTCCTGTCCTAAGCTATTTTGTCAAAAGACGACTTTTGCAAATTGTTTATCAGTGTGATAATCAATTGAATACTCATTTCTGTTCTCCTTTCCCTACAGGAGGAACACCAGATGATGCATCGCAGTCTTCTTCAGGAGTAAGAGTGAGTATCTTCACGGACATAATACATGCAGGTTTCATGCCCCCAGCAACATTATTTCCAAATCCCCAACCCCTTCTAAGACAGAAGTAGGCCGGACCTTATTATCCGAAGGTCTCGAAAATCCCAAGTTAATAGAATCTAGGGATACAGCTCGTAGCAACTTACGCATTTGGGTGTGAGGTTTCTAAAATCTCTTCGAAACCATATCTACCAATATTACAGCTTCCTAAATGTGCGACATCCTGTCCCTTATCCCTCCTTTCTCCACTCCAGTTAGAGGGGAGAAGGTGGGGATGGGGGTAACCCTCCTCCCCCCTCGCTGCCAGTGCATACACGATGGCAGTCTCAAGCTGTCGAACTATGGTTGGTTTGGTTTCAGGTGTTGTCTGAAACAAATAGGCACAATTCAGTTACGAACTCGCGAAAACACGGAAACTCTACGGGAATTGGACCGAAGATTTCACTTATTCATTGTGGTAACTGGCAAATTGGTGATCCTTTCACTGGCTCGTAGTGATAACAACGATGGCAGTCATTGATTCATCACCACTACCCAGTCACATTGAATGCTGGCTAGGATGATGTGCCTTCTGTCGGCGACCCGCTGACGACCGACGAGTCACTTGACATGCCGGAGAACTGCTAGCCATATCGGTACTGAAGTACTGTGCCAGTTTACTTATCCCCAAGTACTAGCCTTGACGGTAGTATGCCGGTTGTATAGGTGTATACAATACCCTGTACATCTGTAGTATAGAACCATATCACAGACAGAAATCTTTGGTACATAACCATACAATAGAATAGTTTTTCAATACTCTGTGCTTCTTCTAAGCACAATCTCTTGCTGAGACCTACCTGATTTGGGGACTTAACTTCGCCCCTTTCTTACGCTGACTCTTCATCAGTCTCTTTGATTCTCATTATTAATTCCCTGGATGTAGGCGCCGTTTACGCTACTCTATCCTTATGGGCTAGAATCTTCCATTGGGCCCCCTTAAAGAGGATGCCCTAAAATCAATAATTAGGAAGGTCGCAGCAGTTGGCTGGAGGGATTCACACGTATGTGTCTCTCCTATCCTTTTCCAGCGTACTTATCCTAAGCTTTATACAATAGAATGGAATCTTCTATTACAGTGAAACACGACACTGGGAAGCTGATATCTTACAACGTTCGGGGTACAGACCTCTTTCCATACGAGATAGTTGAAAAGATGATTAGGGAGGCCACCATGGAGAACAAGGGCTTCTCCAATAGTGGTGCATACTTTCAATAGAAAGTCCTCTACAGTGGTGAGTCTCGACCTAAAAGAAAGACGGAAAAGTTTATTAGTTCTCCTATGACCGTTGTACCACAGGCAAACGGAGAGGTATGACCTAAAAGGAAGACGGAAAAGTTTCTTAGTTCTCCTTGGGATGTTCAACAGCATCCCACAGTCACAATGACCGTTGCTCCACAAACGGTCAGATATGTACACCTTCTGATCATGCGAAGCAAACAAACACTTCTGGTATGAGGGAGGTTCCTTCTGGATCGCTGGACCTTCAATCCTTGGGTCCAAGGCCTAACTAAGATGAGATTAGGATGGAAATAGACATACCTCCACCATCCTTTCCTCAACTCTTCCTACATTCCAAAACCCCCCTGGAAGAGTATACCTTAGAGCTCTAGAGCATACTAGCAGTAAGGAAAATAGAGTCCTTCTGAACATAAGGACCTTATTCAATAAGGGGTGTTCGCAGTCTGGTCAGACCTGAAAGATGTCTATCGGCAACTTCCAGTCAGTCCCCCCCTCCCCTCCTACCTAGGATCCAAGTTACAGACAAGACAAGATTCTCGTCGGACTAGATTCATTCCTAGGATCTTCACGGAATTGGCAGACACAGTCAAGCGAAGCCAAGCCTAGAAAGAGTTCAGGCAACAAAGGACCTGGACGACAGGCTGGGGTTAGCAGCCCCCGAAACGGCTGGTCTATGAGCATCAATGGAGATGATCCGGCCCCTGGAACATCGGGGATGCAAGATAGAAGTCTCGATTCTCTCCAGCTCAAGGGCTTCAATGTTTTTAAAAAATCATTGAAACCTGTGGTCACCCCAACTCTCCTTTCCCTTGGGGATGTAAAAGGAGATTGCAAGGTCGGTCAAGAGACTATGGTAATCAGTCAGGATTCCAAGACGCTAACAGGGAGGAGTTTTGAACTCTCTCCAGTTCACGATAATGACAGACCCAGTGCTACGAGCACAGCTGTAAGATGCGTTAAGAGGCTTGAGAAGATACACATCAAACGCTCGAAGAGATCTAAAAGGACCAATTATGGTCGTTCCTTCTTCGCTTACCCTACAATGACCAAAGGCCAAAGGCCCGTAGGTCATGTTTAGCCCTGTAATGGGTGAGGAAACTCTCTTCATGCAGATAAGACCTCCTCAGGCTGATCTGGGGCATCGAAGCGATAATGAGCCGTCGAAACTGTCGAGGATAAGTGACGTCTCATTTTGTCAGGTGATGTTAGCCATCCCTTCTCTAAGGGAATGGCACCTATCAACAGCTCATGTATAAATGATCCGCAAGGTGACAGCGGATCTCTTCTCGGGCTCAAGCCGATAGAGTTGGAATGGTCCACGGACGCCGACCTATTCCCTCCCAGATGGGAACAAGTCCCCGAGCTGTAGATCGATCTCTTCATCGCGAGCGTCATCAAGATACTATCTCGATATATAGCCCCATACGAGGATCCTCTAGTAGAGATAACAGACATCATGTCTCCAGAGTAGAAGGGATGGACTTAAGAATTCCTGTTCAGCCCATCCAATCTCCTACGGAAGGCCCTCCACATGCTGAGACCCTTCCAGGGAAGAGGAGCTCTGTTGGCTCCCAGGTAGCCCAAGAGCACCCCATTCCCTGTAATGAAGGAACTGAGGCTGAGGCTGGTCCTAGTTCTGCACCTAGGATTATCCAGGAGGTTCAGAAGTTTTCTGCCTTCGATTTATCACAAAGCACCCGATCCCTTCATCTTATGAATTCCTTGCCCTAACGGTTAGGAAAAAGACTTGGGATCTCAAAAAGCAAAATAGAATTCCTAGAAGAATACAAGTCTAGTCAACTAGAAGACAATACGAGTCTTCTTGGGAAAAGTAAGTTGCTTTGTAAAAGCAAAAGGACCGAAAGGAATCTCATGATCTTCTGCCTGTCCTTCTCTGACCACCCTTATAATCAATACAGGGTCTGACGGCCAACAGCACGATGGCCTTTGAGAGAGGAGGCAGTGCATCTTTGGATACTATGAGAAGATTGGTTCCTCGGTCCTGTCCCCATATGAACCCTTGAGTAAGCACCAAGAGTATGGCCGGCTTTGCGAGAGAGGTCGCTTGATTGGATCTTTGGATCCATGGACCAATATCTACGTGCAAGTCAGCCTTGACTAGACCTCTTCTATATACCCTTTAAGTGGATCTGACAAATGAAATCTTTAATAAGATTCCGAAGACATGTGCAGGCTTAGGCCTGCAGCACCACCAGAGCCCATCTCATGGTCTTTGGACAAGGTCATACATTATGCCTCACCTGTGAACAATGAGGATTGTTCCCTCAAGGATCTAACCCAAAAGGTTATTTTTCTGTTCGCTATAGCCTCCGGGGCTAGAGTTAGTGAAATAGTGGCCCTATCTGGAGATAAGGGCCACATTCAGTTCACAGAAGTGGGAGAACTGCATCTCTTTCCTGATCCAACCTTTCTCGCTAAGGACGAGCTACCCACTAAAAGGTGG
>NC_090769.1:8819718-8822218 GCF_036898095.1 Palaemon carinicauda | reverse complement strand
TATATATATATATATATATATATATATATATATATGTGTGTGTGTGTGTGTGTGTGTGTGTGTGTGTATAATATATATGTATATGATATATTGTTGCAGCAAATGGTGGAGTGGAAGCAGATGTACGTCAGAGAGTGAATGAAGGTTGCAAAGTGTTGGGGGCAGTTAAGGGAGTAGTAAAAATTAGAGGGTTGGGCATGAATGTAAAGAGTTCCATATGAGAAAGTGATTGTACCAACTGTGATGTATGGATCGGAGTTGTGGGGAATGAAAGTGATGGAGAGACAGAAATTGAATGTTTTGAGATGAAGTGTCTAAGGAGTATGGCTGGTGTATCTCGAGTAGATAGGGTTAGGAACGAAGTGGTGAGAGTGAGAACGGGTGTAAGAAATGAGTTAGCAGCTAGAGTGGATATGAATGTGTTGAGGTGGTTTGGCCATGTTGAGAGAATGGAAAATGGCTGTCTGCTAAAGAAGGTGATGAATGCAAGAGTTGATGGGAGAAGTAGAAGAGGAAGGCCAAGGTTTGGGTGGATGGATGGAGTGAAGGAAGCTCTGGGTGATAGGAGGATAGATGTGAGAGAGGCAAGAGAGCGTGCTAGAAATAGGAATGAATGGCGAGCGATTGTGACGCAGTTCTGGTAGGCCCTGCTGCTTCCTCCGATGCCTTAGATGACCGCGGAGGTAGCAGCAGTAGGGGATTCAGCATTATGAAGATTCATCTGTGCTGGATAATGGGGGAGGGTGGGCTGTGGGACTCTAGCAGTACCAGCTGAACTCAGTTGAGTCCCTTGTTAGGCTGGGAGGAACGTAGAGGTCTCCTATTTTGTTTTTGTTTTATTTGTTGATGTCGGCTACCCCCCAAAATTGGGGGAAGTGCCTTGGTATATATATATATATATATATATATATATATATATATATATATATATATATATATATATATATATATATATATATATATATATATATATATATCCTACTCTATGTGGTTAGGCTATAGTCCTATAGTCACTCGTAAAATTGTCACCACCTCCACCCCACCAAAGGAAAATCAAACTTTTTCTTTTTTTCTTTTCAATGTACCGACCTTCTTAAATACAGCCTCCGTATTTTGTATCGAGCAAAGAACAAAGATGCAACGTTTGCTAGTTGAAAATAGCTTTTGAGGAAGTGTTAAAACCTTCAGAAGTGGTGTCATTTCTGGTGTGAACTTCATAACTGTTGTTGCTGTCCACGTCTTACTATGAGCCATTAGAATCAGGTCTGGATCTGAGGAAGGTTTTTATATTTTGTAGAATCAAGCGGATCTTGGATTCTAAGGGTTTATTTTAGAATCAATTATAAATTCAAAGAATTTTTTTTTTTTAATTTACAGTATATGTTAATCTATGAAACTGTTTTTAGATTTAAGTGTGGATTCAAGCGGATTAATTAATCTATTTATTTTTAGGTCTACGGAGATCATTTCTTAGGAAACTATTTCGGTTTAGGATAAGGCAAGATATAATAAAGTTCACCTACCTTTGAGTGTGTCGTCAAAGAGGAGCGAAACCAGCTGAGGAGGTGATGCGTTGTATAGCAAAGGCAGAAGGGTTTGTATTGAAGATACCTTCGGGTTTCTGTGTAAAGAAAGATGAAGATTAGTCGACTGATTACGATATGCTATCTATGGCCACTGATTCAGATTTTCATCGAAAGGGGGTTATTCATTCTCCAAGACCACTTTTTTTTTCCACTTGATAAATGCATTGTAATACTTTTGTTTATGGTAACTGTTAATCTGAGGTTCAACGTAACACGCATGTATTGTTGTGTTGGCTTTCAGTGCATAGTAATTTGCCAGTGTCTAATTTAAACAAATAATCTGGTTCCTTTTCAAATTCCTTAAAAAAGTTCGATCCATTCATAAAGATGCAATTTTTGCATATCATAAACTTTCTTTCCTATCGTTTAGTTTGGCTTGTGTTCTCTCTCTCTCTCTCTCTCTCTCTCTCTCTCTCTCTCTCTCTCTCTCTCTCTCTCTCTCTCTCTCTCAACATACGTATCATCGTTTTCTTCACCATTCGTCCAATGCCCTTATTTTATACTTCAATTATCATTCTACGTGTCTTTGACCACTTTAAAATCAGCTTGTGCGTCATTGCCAACCGTAGACCTATCATCAGCCTAGGCTGTGTTGTCATTACCATTAGTATTAAAAGGACACCAATGCAGGGTAAAGTAGCCTTATGCGGGAAGTAAATAGAAAAATAATAAGTAAACTATATTATTCCGTGATCTGATCACAGCTGGAATAAAACTTCTTAAATATTGTGTAGTTTTGTGTTATTGCGCACAGGATGGTACGGTCTTGGAATTTATGAATGCAAAGGATGATCAAAATTATGGAAAATCTTAGGCATTATTCACGAATAACCAACTAAACGACGATAACCGGGATTAATATCCAGATCAGGAACTTAATAAACCACACATTTTTGACAAACAGATTAAAAGGA
>NC_090769.1:8812218-8814718 GCF_036898095.1 Palaemon carinicauda | reverse complement strand
ATATCATTCTAAAAACAGTAACAGCGCCAAAACAGATATGTTTCTTAAAACCCGCCTATAAGCAGCTCAGTCGAGTGTGTCTTCTGGAAGCAACTGTAGGATTTATAATGTAGCTATGAAATCCGCAAATATTGCAATGTTAGTCTTAAGTTTGATTATTTACTGCAACCACTTCTGCATCATAATAAGTGTGATTTTCAATTGCAATATCAGTCTAAATTTTAATTTCCAATTAATGATTTTTATAATAGTTTATCTGAATTGTTCCAAACTTCTTATATCATTTATCTATTTCATTCCCTTTCCTCACCGGGTTATTTTTCCCTGTTGGAGCCCTTGGGCTTTTATCATCTTGCTTTTCCAACTAAGGTTGTAGCTTAACTAATAATAATAATAATTATGATCCATCTCAACATTAGCTTCAACCGCATTCTCATTCATTTTGACATCGAATGGGAACTTTTTTTTTTTTTTTATTTTTTTTTTTTTTTTTTTTTTTTTTTTTTTTGTCCTATATATATTTCAAGTCAATTTCTTACTTTGCTTCCTGGGGATGAATTCTGCTGGACTGCCATATTGTTCTTGGGGGTGATCTTATGAATTCCGAACTGCCGGTTGGGCTGGCCATCTGGTCCTCTTGTAGAGAAGAAATCGTACCGAATAGCAATCCTGGTAAGATGGAAAAGCGTGATTAGCTCAGAAGACGTTGTTTTGTTTTTTTTAAATTACAACGTAAATATCATATGTAGCATCGATTTTGTAAATGAGTTTTAATGAGGATGAAATAAACCATTTAATTTACTAGATAACAAATAAGCACGACCAGTGTTGTATTGTTAAGCTGCTTGTTCGCACCCCCCCATATACAGTGTGTATATATATATATATATATATATATATATATATATATATATATATATATATATATATATATATATATATATATATACTGTATATATATACATATAATATATATATACACTTATAATATATATATATATATATATATATATATATATATATATATATATATATATATATAATATATATATATATATAATATATATATATATATAATATATATATATATATATATATATATATATATATATTTATATATATATATATATATATATATATATATATATATATATATATATATATATATATATATATATATATATATATATATATATATATATATATGCTTTCATAAAAAGGGAATTCTTCAAATTTTCTTACTTTTTGCGCTAAAAGAATATTTTTTTTTTTATCAAATGTACACCAATGCTGATATAACCAAGTTATTTAGCTAAAGAAATTTCACATAATTATTTTTTCTAATTACAAGAACGGCTATTACTGTACACTATTTCATCATAAAGATCTTAAAAAAAAAAAAAAAAAAAAAAAGAATTTCCTGAAGAATTGTCTAAAACTTACCATAGGAAATGACAAGGAAGACGAATGTCTGCATATCTTCAATGGCAAGTATCTGGGGAAGAAATTTGACATTACATGCTAAAGGCAATCATGAAATCACTAATTAGGATTATTCGTATCCGGTTTAGGAATAAAAATAGCGCTATCACTCAATTGATCTGGAGGTCTGAGTAGCGGTGTCCTATGAAGCACAAAAGGAAGGTTGAAGATCAGTGTTTATTCCATAACAAAAGGAAAGTCATGAGCACAAAATTTAATAAAGTGTCTTAATATTAAGAGGACTGTTCATGCACGACTAGATCATGTCAAGAGGGAAGAGCATATTTGTATCTGGCTTAAAGATAAGTATTAAGCCAAGCAATATCATGCCAAGCAGTTAAGCTAAACATTGTCAGTCTAATTAAGCTAAATATTGTTAGGCCAGAAATTTCCAGACAGTTAAGCCAAGAATTAAGGCCGTTTCAGAAGACCCGTTTTCTTTCCGACGACCCGTTTTCTTTCCGACAGGCAGACTGGTGGCTATACGCTGTCGAAATGCAGTTATGCCAAACATCATCTGTCAGGTTCTTTTTTAACTCTAATCGATCAGAACTCAACACGTTTATTCACAACCTTATTTACAAGAAAAGTATAATGATGTTTCCCCTTTACTTTTAATTAAACAAACTAAAATACTAAGCGAGTTGAAGAGTTTTCATTCGTTTCAGGGGTGGGGGGGGGGTGGAGTTGGCGCCTGGTGTTGGTCAGCTGAAAAGCTGTGATCTTGTGCTTGAGGACGTCACAGATAGGATAGGATAGGATAGGATAGCAATTTTTTTGTCCTCTAGAATTAGGAGATTGTGCTACTGGGAGAGCAGGAAGGGTTATCGGCTCGTTTCAAGGGTGCTAACTATTCTCGCCACAAGTAATTAAGGGTTAGCAACTTCAATTTGTCTCGGGCATGACATATTTTTTGGAGACAGATACTAGTTATCTGAAGTGAGACTACCAAGGGCATTGTCCAACCTCTGTTTTTCTACTCAGTGTTGTCTACTATTTGGACTCCTCCTTTCTATCT
>NC_090769.1:8744718-8807218 GCF_036898095.1 Palaemon carinicauda | reverse complement strand
TGCATATCAGTTTGTATATGGCCCATGCCTGAATAATGTTTTTCGTGAGGTTCATTTTAATTCCTTGGTTATGTCATCTAAAGCTAAATCCTAGCTGCTCGTTTAAATGTTACCCACTGTTGGACATATATGGTAAGACTATAGCTTTTAGAGTATTTATAAGTTTGTTTGATTTTATTCTTTGGGAAACTTTTTTTGTGGATACAACGGACTAATGGCAGTACCGGACATCCCTTCCCTCTTGTTAATCCGTTATTGCGAGGTTCAATTGCTTACCTGACTACTTATTCTCTGTCTCAGGTTCCAGACGATCTTGCTTTTCATGTGTTTTGGTCTTCAGATACACTTTTAAAGTGAACGTCTCAACAGATGTATGTCAATTTGTTTTCTATCTTCTTTTGTTTTCTCTTTTTCATCGTGATACTTATAATTGAACAATGAATATCCTTTTGATGAAGATAATCAAGCAGAAATGAACTGAACTTAGTTTCCTGTACACAGATCTTTTATAAAGTTGAAACCTTCCGATGTTAAATAACAAGATGTTCTGTTTCTTTTGTTCAAGTTTATTTGTCTGTTAATATACATTTGCTTTTTAAAGAGACTATAATTGTTTATAAATCTACAGAAGAAGAAGAACAAGGAAAGATTATGGTTGCTTTTGGTATTTTTCTTTCTTCTGTAAGAACTAGAAAGGTGTCCTGGCGTCATGTCGCTTTCTTTGCCTTGGCCTCGAGTAGACATGCCCTTCCTTCTTCCATCGCCTTATCCATCTATAGATGGTCGTGTGGCTGAATCCCGTCTCGTAGGAGATTCTGTAAACAGGACAACCCGCAACCCAAGGCCCATAGCCGCAACCCACATCCACACGATCTGGGATCGGGCTCTCAGTACTTCCGGGTTGTCCAAGGGCGAGCCTTGGTGCATTCTGACTCTGCAAGCGTATATGGAGGTCAAGGTTAAGGTTACTATATTCGCTGCAAAAATTTTAAACTATACTTATAATCACTTTAAAGGGATGTGTTTTGACTGCTGTTAACGCGGGAGACATGATTGGCTATGACGTCATCAGGGGGCGGAGCTTATTTCGTCCGGAATCTCTGTGGCGACTGTAGGGGAGCGGTCTAAAGAATAATATTTATGACATCCTATTTCATTCCGCTGAGGGATAGGACACCTTCTTCAGGGGCATTAAAGTATAAAAGTTGGTCTATTTTCTGGCACTAGGTTGAGAATAATAGTTTTTATAGACAGCTCAAAAGTGGTCTAATAAATTGCTTTGTTGACAATAAGTTTCATCCCTTCCTTTTGAGGCTCAATATCCTGAAACACTTTTTAGAGATTAGTTAAGAAATTATTCATCTATCTATTTTTTTTTTTTTTTTTTTTTAAGAACGGAGATTCGGATAATTGGTATTGTTGAAAATAGAGTATCTCAATTCAATGAAAATCATTAGAACTTCTGATCTTACAATTAGGTTACGAATTTTTTAAGATGGTGAAGTTTTAGGTATGCACGAAATTTCGATACAAAATTAGGTTATATATTTTCTTTGCTTTCGTTTCAAAGCTGGCCGCAAGATTCCATTTTCATAGATTTCATATACAAGTTACTCCGAAAAACAAAAACCAATATAGATGAGAAAAAATAATTGTTAAATCTGTAGTTGAAGTTTTCCCCTTATGTAAAGACTACCTTTTATTGAAAATACATAGAAGCATTAATCTAATCTCAGTATCACTATATAATAAAGAGGAAGTGTCTGGTTATATATATATATATATATATATATATATATATATATATATATATATATATATATATATATATATGTATATACATATGTATATATATGTATATATATGTATATGTATATATATATATACATATACATATATATACATATATATATATATATATATATATATATACATATATATATATATATATATATATATATATATATATATATATATATATACATATATATATATATATATATATATATATATATATATATATATATATATATACATATATACACATATATACATATATATATACATATGTATATACATATATATACATATATATATGTGTGTATATATATATATATATATATATATATATATATATATATATATATATATATATATATATATATATATATATAACTCAGCTCTTCCCGTCACTCTGGTAGGGGGGAGAGGAAATGGTCATAACCTGGTGGGAGGGGGATGGCGTGAGTGTGCGTGTATGCTGATCTATAAATATTTAGCCGTAATTTTTGACGGGTCGCGTACACTAAATGTATTATATTTATGCTGTTTTTTTCTGTCTACAATTGATATAAAATCTAGTGGGTAGATTTCGATTGTAAGCAAATTATTCTGAATTCGTCAAGAAAATAATTTTCACCTGAAAGTCGAACGCTCCTTGGCTATCTGTTTTCAACTATACAATAAACCTTAATTCGAAGTTTCCTTAGAAACAGTTTTAATACGTATTTTTTTTTTTTTTGTAAATCTTTGGTCTGACCGAGGCAAGTAGCATAGCTGTTCTTCCCCTTTAAAGTTACAAAATTGTTGCATACTGCAAAAGTTCAAACATGTGGTAGATGTTTTTTATGTTGAACAGGCTGAGATAAGTCTTTTTATATTTTGTATATGAAATATCTATTTTTAATGTTGTTACTGTTTTAGAATTTTTTTGTTTTAATTATTCATTACTTCTCATGTAGTTTATTTATTTCCTTATTTCCTTTCCTCACTGGGTTATTTTCCCCTGTTGGGGTCTCTGGGCTTATAACATCCTGCTTTTCCAACTAGGGTTTTAGGTTTGCTAATAATAATAATAATAATAATAATAATAATAATAATAATAATAATAATAATAATAATAATAATAATGATAATAATGATAACAATAATAATAATAATAATAATAATAATAATAATAATAATAATAATAATAATAATGATAATAACAATAACAATAACAATTAGTTTACTTGAAATTTAAACCATAACTTGAGCTAGATCACAACGAGAATCAATTCAATCATGGCTTCTGATTTGTCCTTTAATATAATATCTTTTGTGATCATGTGATTGTGTAATTTCAACATGTTGAATGCGAAAGGAAAATCATTTTTTTCTTAATCATTCACAAAGTATATTTTCCCATTTTTCCTAGTGAAGTAGATTGAGAACTCACGGAAATATTGGCAGTAATAAATATTCGGAAATTTGTCAATTGGGGGTTATTTTCTGAATGTTTCTATTAGGAGAAGCAATGTTTGTTTTTTCACACAAGCGTTCGCACATATAGCAAAGAGAAGTGAAAAAAAGAATTTTGCTTTAAAGTAGAAAGAATATTTTTGTTCATAGAGCAAAGACCACTTAAGTCACAATCCATTGTAAGATAACCATGGCTATTCAACAGTTAACCGCTTACCGATTTAACCCCTATTTATTTTTCCCAATCGGAATTTCTTGATTATAAAGAAATAATTCGATATAACCATCCATTTATTTTTCCCAATCTGAATTTCTTGATTATAAAAAAATAATTCGATATAATCATCCATTTATTTTTCCCAATCGGAATTTTTTTATTATAAAAAAAATAATTCGATATAACCATCCATTTATTTTTCCCAATCGGAATTTCTTGATTATAAAAAAATAATTCGATATAACCATCCATTTATTTTTCCCAATCTGAATTTCTTGATTATAAAAAAATAATTCGATATAATCATCCATTTATTTTTCCCAATCGGAATTTTTTTATTATAAAAAAAATAATTCGATATAACCATCCATTTATTTTTCCCAATCGGAATTTCTTGATTATAAAAAAATAATTCGATATAACCATCCATTTATTTTTCCCAATCTGAATTTCTTGATTATAAAAAAATAATTCGATATAATCATCCATTTATTTTTCCCAATCGGAATTTTTTTATTATAAAAAAAATAATTCGATATAACCATCCATTTATTTTTCCCAATCGGAATTTCTTGATTATAAAAAAATAATTCGATATAACCATCCATTTATTTTTCCCAATCGGAATTTCTTTATTATAAGAAAATAATTCGATATAACCATCCATTTATTTTTCCCAATCGGAATTTCTTGATTATAAAAAAGATAATTCGATGTAACCATCCATTTATTTTTCTCAATCGGAATTTCTTGATTATAAAAAATAATTCGATATAACCATCCATTTATTTTTCCCAATTGGAATTTCTTGATTATAAAAAAAAATAATTCATTAACGTAGGTAATTCTCTGTCCTCTTAATTCATGTAATAATTTTTTTCTTACTTGGGATACAAAATTTCAAATGCACATGTATGCTCGAACTCGAAATACATCGGTAATTACAAATGTATTTTAAAACATTGGCGCTGACGTCACTCATAATAAATTTCCAGCAACAAGACTTATGCATGAATACGCAATGCATACATTTTATTCTTGTAAGCAGTGATTTTCTGTATAAATAAACGTCTGAGAAGTATCCCCCATAAGCTTTATATTATGTATTTTTTTATTTATAGTATTTATCTATGATTGAGCAGTAAAAAAATTAAAATAGAATTGCTATGGTTGGTGTTTTAAATATTTTCTGTTATTTATAATATTGATGAATGATAGAGCAGTTTTTAATAGAAAATAAAATGAAGTTTCCCTTGCTGGTTATTCTTTGGGATATTATTCGATTCCAGCTGTAACCAAAAGTTCACCCAGTTACAGATAGATACTAGGATTTTCTATGGTACAAAAATAGCATCCACTGAAGAATTGCCTGGATACAAGAACGCTGAATTTTTCCTGGTAATATCTTCCTTAATGGAATGGTCTATGGTGAAAAGGAATTTATATATTCGGATATATATATATATATATATATATATATATATATATATATATATATATGTATATATATATATATATATATATATATATATATATACATATACATACATATGATATATGTGTATACAAATGGGCTATTTTTTTGCTGGAGACCTTGGGTTTATAGCATCCTGTTTATCCAACTGGTGTTGTATCTTACCTAATAATAACAATAATAATAATAATAGGCTACGTACATACATACATATGTATAAATATGTAACCAATGACACACAAATACAGTGTATATATATATATATATATATATATATATATATATATATATATATATATATATAATCTGTATATATATATATATTATATATAATCTGTATATATATATATATATATATATATATATATATATATATATATATATATATATATATATATATATATATACCGTAGATATCATTGAAATATATTCCAACAATATAATAGTACGACTTACGATATTCAGAGACTAGGTTTGAGTGGGAAAAGTCTGTCAGTCAGTCAGGCTCGGCCTAGAAAGTGTCTATGGTGCTTCTCGAATCGCTGCTCGAATAGGAGTCTTTTCAAGGGCAAAGGAGCCCTGGTTTTATTTGTGCCTTTGACACATGAGCTGTAGCGACGATCCGCCACAATCTGGTTATCGATTCCCATTATCAACTCTAATTCCCATTGCCAACTCGATTCCATGGAATATAAATGATCCCTAACTCTTGTGTGTGAAGTACATTATCTATACAAATAACATGTTTGGGAATTACTGGGATAATGGAGGGGGGGGGGGGGGCATTGAAAGGCGTAAAGGGTAGGGTCGATGATGTGTGTACTGGTTTGGAAAAAAAAAATGAGAAGAGTTAAATGGTAGTTGAGAAAGATCAAGCTCCCTCCCCCAAAAGAAAAAAAAATTACTCATGTTTACCTCTTTTTACTACTAGTACTGTATGTTCACATTTATTTCCATAAAATTCCTTCTCATACAAATTTTATTCTGCAAACAGTTCAACTTGCTAGATTTAAATTTTGTTTCTTTTACATTCAACTTCCTCATTTCACTTCCTTAAGAGAGAGTTGATTAAACACATTATTCATACATACCTACTTTGCCTTTCACATGCTTCTTTATTATCAAGTTGTGGCTATTTTCTTAACCATAGCTCTGAACAGAACTGAAAGAGGGCAAGAATACGAATAATTGTCACAGAAACCGTGAGGAGATCAGACTAAGAAGGGTTGAAAGGGGCATTGTTTTTGAAATGTCAGAAATAGTAGGTTGGCCAGGGTACCAGGCATCCGTTGAGATACTACCTCCATGAGTCATTGGGTCCTTTGACTGGCCAGACAGTATTACATTGGATCCCTCTCTCTGGTTACGGTTCATTTTGTCTTTGCCTACACATACACCGAATAGTCTGGCCTATTCTTACCACTTTTTCCTCTGGCCTCATACACTTGACAACACTGAGATTACCAAGCAATTTGCTCAAGGGGCAAATACTGAACTGCAATTGTTCAGTGGCTACTTTCCTCTTGGCAAGGATAGAAGAGAGACTTTAGCTATGGTAAGCAGCTCTTCTAGGAATACACTCCAAAATCAAACCATTGTTTTCTGGTCTTGGGTAATGCCATAGCCTTTGTACCAAGGCCTTCCACTGTCTTGAGTTAAGAGTTCTCTTGTTGACGGTACACTCTGGCACGCTGTTCTATGTTATTTCTTCTCCTACTTTCAATTGTAGAGTGCCCAAACACTGCTTTGCCATACTAGTTTAACTTTTTCTTTTATAAGGCAGCAGTAATTATATATTAGCACCTGCTATATTGGTCGGATGTCTTGAATGTAATTATTGTTCTGATTCAAAATAAAAAAAATCTAAAATTCAGGGTTTGTTCATCAAGTCTAAATGCTAAATATCAGGAGTTCAATGTTTCTCGGAAATTTAAATGTATTGATACACATGCACACAAACATACAAACAAAGGTACCCATATATATATATATATATATATATATATATATATATATATATATATATATATATATATATATATATACTGTATATATATATATTTATATATATACAGTATATATATATATGTATATTTATATATATACTGTATATACATGTATATATATATATATATATATATATATATATATATATATATATATATATATATATATGAACAAGATCTTTACTGTCCTATAGTCGAGTATAGGATCTGTTTGTTTGAAAGAGATGCACCCTAAATTACACTGGTGGGTCCTTACACGATCCCAATAGCAATCATAGTTTCACTCTTGCAGGATACCGGGAAAAAATAAACAATTGCATCCTTGTCAACCTGCTTGGTGTGAAAGTTACCAAATGGCCTTGGGCATTGTGTTTGCAGCCTTTAACCCTGTATGGCATTGCACAGATTCAACACAGAAGACTCTAAGTCTTAGGGTTCTAAATGTAGAGTATATTGCATGTGGTGCAGTTTAGAAGAAATGTCTATCAAAAGGCTGATTTATTCTCGGAGTGTCAGATAACTGTTTTGGCACTTAGTGCAACAAAAGTGAAAGGGGGAATGTTTACAGAATTGGGAGGGGTATAGTGACTGTCAGCAGAGTGACGGATTGGGTTTAAGGTGATAGATAAGATGTCTCTTTGTCTTCTGCTCTCGATGCCTGGTGGATGATCTTACTGGAATCAGTAGGGATCACTTACCTTAGTTATATAGGCACTGTGCACCACAAGGAGCTGGCTATCCTTTGATAATTTAGCCAATGAATCCTCTGAGGCCCTTTGCGTCAATAGGCGTAGGAGATGATGGTGATAGTTTTATCATGTTTTGGGGTACCTAAAAGTCGCAAGGCTTTAGGAATGGTAGCACATGCTGTCTCTTGAAGACCCTGGGTGCTTATGAAAAAGCACTAATGTGTTAGTTCGGGGATTTTGAGGGTAACATGTGGTAGTAAGTGGAAAGGGTTCAATATTGACCATGAAAACGTCCGTTTGCTTCTGTTTCATTGAAAGTAGCCTGGATATATTGCCTTTTGGTGCCTTATTGATAATCGTTCTCTTTAGGAATCCCTCTTTCTTGTGATTGCTGTAGTGTGAGTTCACATGTTGCAAGACGAAGCTATTTGGAAAAGTAGAATTCACTAACTAGGAAAGCAGCGAAGGCAGGACCGGATTAAGCCCTTTAGAGGCCCTAAGCACTTAAGATTTTGGTGCCCCATACATAATGTGTAATTCAAAATATAAACACAATGATTAACACAAAATTTTACCCACCAAACTCAAACAAAACGAACATTAAGAAAGGAAACAATGTTAATTTTGTATATTTTCGTTAGACAAGTTTCCTTCTGCTTTTTTAACATAAATATACACAGTAAACACCATAAAATTTTGTCCATCATAATTAATCAAAACCGACAGTAAGAAAGAAAACTAAGAAAACATTGTTCATTTTCTTATACTTTCACTTAAATTTGAAAATTTAGCCCCTGCTTTTTTTTAACACCAAAGTTTGTTCAGATCCTCAAAACTGATCTTGCATAACACATCTGCTTCTATAGCCTACTTAATAGAGATAAGGCATCAAGCCTGCCTTCTTGGATACTTGTTCTGATGGGATTTTTTATATGCATCAACTGAAAAAAAATGAACGTTCAACTGAAAAATTTGCGACCATTAATGTTAAAAAATATACGAAAGCCTTTGTCTACATTTGGAAACGCTCACTCAATTGTATCTTCTAAAAGTATTTCATAAAGTTCACCATGACTGTCTTGTTTCTACATTTTTCGTCTCACTGAATTTATGACGTAGATATGAATGGAACTGCTGAAGCTCAGCACAGAAATGCAGTTAAAACCAATAAACTTTTGACAGCACTGAGAATACCTTTCAGTGTTAACAGATGCAGTGACGTTATTTGGAGTCTTATATCAATTAGAAAAGAAAATCTGTCTGCTATTTCTCCATTATCTCTCCTCTTTTCTCACCCGAATTTCAAGTATGTAAACAATAGTATAAAATGTGGCGATACGAGATTTATTTCTGGGATTCAAAAATACATCTGGTGCAGGTCCGTCATTGCGTACCTTCTTTCTGATACGTGTGAGTTTGAGCTCCCTTCTCTTTAGGGGTTGCAGTTGTAGAAAGCATAGTACTTAAGAGGAGGTCTTACAAGTACTTTCTAGGCGTAAATTTATTTTAATAATTTTTGAATTCAACCTATACGAACCCTTTATCAGAAAACGACGTCAATATATTTGAAAGGAGTATTTTAAAACATTTCCATCCAATGTCTCGTAAAAACCCTCAAGCAGAATTTTTAGAAATGTATGTTAAAAATAGCTAGATGCTCGTACATTACATTTTGTACTTGGGAAAGCAAAACCAACAACCTAGCAACGCTGAGATATAAGCTAGGTATGTCGTAGCTAAGCTGAGCATAACATTACCAAAGCATTGCAACATCAATGTTAGATATGTTATATTTGAATAAGTCCTACATTTTTTTTTCTTGAAGATATGACCTTGCCTTAACAGCGCAGAAAGCAGCTAAGTTTCAGCTGGCTAGCTAGGACAAGCTGCAAGTGCAGCCGAATGTGGCCATTTTAACTCTGTTAACAGCAGTAACTCATAAAGTGGTACGAATTGGAACAACCACTTCCGACAGTGAAAACGGGAACTCCTGCTTCATATGAGTTTCCAACCACTTTTAGAACCGGCCCAAAAGATTCTATTAATCCTTCGAATAATTTACGTTATACTTGAAATACAACAAAATACGAATTGCCCTAACTAAGCTCGATACGATAATAATATCTACGGTGTGTGACTATCGAATATTAGCCACGTGTTACTTAATACCTCACTCAAACCCGCAAACATCATTATTCAGTCATTTAGACAAACTTTAAAGTTCATCCTACTCCTTATGATGCAACAAAGATTTTTCTTAATAAAAATATTTTTTTGGTAATTAGAATGTATCCATCTGATAAAAATTATATCAAAACATCTTATAATGGACGGCCTCTATATATTTTGAAGAAAATGTATCTCTAATTCCCTTAAGAACGGAAAAATCTTCAGGTCTGTCCTCGATAGCTAGAGCGTTTGAAAGCGATTTTATGGAAATTTGGGCAAGTTTCTCGAACAGCAACTCATGAGTCCCCGGAACTCTCTCCTGGCTGTTTATTCCAGTCCTCTTATTGGCTGTATCTTTTTGGCTATGATTGGTTGTTGCCTTTGTTTACAAATCCACACATGCACAGCTAACACCATAGCCAGAATCCAGTCAATTATTCCTTCGAAAATGATGTATTTATTTACCTTTAGCATTGGAACAAGATCCATTACCTTTTTTAATATGATATTGGTAATATTTTGGGTTTGTTTAAAATTTGTAGATTTGAATATAATATTGGTACTATTTTGAGCTTGTTTGAAATTTTTAAATTTGAATATAATATTGGTAATATTTTGGGTTTGTTTATAATTTGTAAATTTGAATGTAATATTGGTAATATTTTGAGTTTGTTTAAAGTTTTAAAATTTGAATATAATATTGGTAATATTTTGAGTTTGTTTAAAATTTTTAAATTTGAATATATATTGGTACTATTTTGGGTTTGTTTAAAATCTTAAAATTTGAATATAATATTGGTAATATTTTGGGTTTGTTTAAAATTTGTAAATTTGAATATAATATTGGTAATATTTTAGGTTTGTTTAAAATTTCTAAATTTGAATATAATATTGGTAACATTTTGGGTTTGTTTAAAAGTTGTAATTTCCAAGTCTTAATTTGTCTATAATAAGTAAAGGAATTTTACTTCTATCCAGGAGGTTGTATGGGACTCATCCAGTCGCCTGTTTTTATTATTATTATTATTATTATTATTATTATTATTATTATTATTATTATTATTATTATTATTATTGTCTCAATTACCCCTTTCTTTACTACATGTTAATTTCATCATTTTTTATTTCCTAAATCTCACTAATATCATCCATTAAGAATTAATTTTCTCCAATGACTAATCCAAAATTCTTAAAGTTAACTCGCAAAAAAAAAGTCTGAAATAAATCGGATCAAATTATAAAAAAATAAAAGATATAAATCACTATAGCTTAAAAGTCAAAGGTACATTGACAAGAAATAAATCCTGGAAAAAAAACTGACGTTTAGAATGAACATAAAACATCTGATTCATTTGAAAAAAGGAGAAAACAAAAATCTAAAATGAAATAGATAATAAAAAAAGTAGAGAAGATGCAAATGAACCAATAAACAATTTATACAAATGGGGAATTTCGTCTCCCTTACCAACGAAAAATATAATTTCCCTTAAAAAACGAACGAAATCATTGCTATTTTTAAAAGTTTTAACTGAGTGACGAAACTCTTTCTCGGGTAGAAGCGCAGATAATTGACACTTGTGTCTGTCTGGGACACACTTAAGTGGGCAGGACATTCCATCCAGGTGCTCTCATTGCAGTGTGTGGAATATTCACCAATGTGATTTTAAAGCGTGATATTTTGGTATACAATGGCGAGCGTTGCAGTGGGCGTAACTTTGAATACAATTACGAGAGGAGTAATCATTCTTTTTTTTTTCTTTCTTTCCGCACTCTCAAGTGAAATTGTATTTTATTTAGTTTTTTTTCTATTACATGCGACTGATTTTACTTATATTGTTGCTACTATTATGAATACATATGTATATATGTATACATACATATGTACTGTATATATATATATATATATATATATATATATATATATATTCATGTATGAATGTTTGTATGTATATACATCTTTAAAATGAACAAGTACAAGTATATATTTTGCATACTATTATGCAAAACAGTTTATTTTTCTTTAATGTGGCAGGGGAACAAATACCTGTTTATCCTGAGTGCTGTCTTTAGTTTATCGTACACTACTAAAAAGAAAAGTTATTCCAAATATGAAGACATAATTCTATAGTTCGTGTTCTTTTAAGACATGTATTATGATTAAGAAAAGTCTCTATTAAACAAGGTTTCTGTGACCGAGCTCGTTGTGACACCATGTTAGATTGATCGTTAAACAAGTAACAGTATTCCATAACACTATATTATTTTCTTGTTGGAAATTGCTAATGTAATGACATGATCCCGTTTATTCTATAGACTTTGATCCTGTTAATCTTGAAATTGAAGCTCTCGAAATATTTTGTACGAATCCAACTAACTTTATTTGATTTAAGTATTTGGAGGGAGTTCAATTAGACCTTTGTTATTCATCTTCTGTTACTATGAATAAGGAGAATCTTAGAAGAGGGCTGATATAAATGTGGCAGCTAATCTCTCTCTCTCTCTCTCTCTCTCTCTCTCTCTCTCTCTCCTCTCTCTCTCTCTCTCTCTCTCGATCTGTCCCAATTTATTTTTATTCTTTTAATTGTTGAATCCTTCCCACCTTTGTTATTAATCTTCTGTTATTATGAATAAGGAGAATCTTAGAAGCCAAGGCTCATATGAGCATGGCAGCTTATCTCTCTCTCTCTCTCTCTCTCTCTCTCTCCTCTCTCTCTCTCCTCTCTCTCTCTCTCTCTCTCTCTCTCTCTCTCTCTCTCTCTCTCTCTGTCCTAATTTATTTCTCTTATACTTTCAATTGTTGAATCCCTCCCACCAAGGAGAAACCTCGCAGTAAATTTTCAAGGTTTAGATGTAGATGTAGAATTAATCCTAGATGAACTGCATCTTGTTTGAAACTTTCTTTTCCAATTTTGTTTTTATCCATGGCCATTGTTTTCGATTTGATTGTTTTTCATTTCCATCTGATAATTCTACGAAAATCAAATTAAAGTCACTGTTTAATGAACAACTCGTGCTTTAATATCAAAGTTTCCGAGAAGCGAATTAATGCTCTGATTTTGGGTCAGCGGATAAAGTTTTCTTATTTCAGTAAAAACGGAATCAATGTTAATACTGAAAGGATTCTGTAATGATCGTGAACTAAATGAGGTCACACTGCTCTAATGACCTTTAAGTCACCCTCGGAAAAGATTCCTAACCTAGAATTTGTCCGCTTGAGAGAGAGAGAGAGAGAGATGAGAGAGAGGAGAGAGAGAGAGAGGAGAGGAGAGAGAGAGAGAGAGAGATTTTACACAGCAGTTCACTTCCTTGTAGACGACCACTTAGGCAAAGACATGAGTTATTGTTTAAAGGTTTAAAGGCTGCTCATGAATGGCAGAGGCAAGGGACAGTGATATTGCCCTAGCAAGCAGGACAATACATATGATCAGCGCCCAAGCCCCCTCTCCACCCAAGCTAAGACTAAGGAGGGCCAGACAAAAGCTGCTGATGACTCAGCAGATAGACTTATAGGTTCCTCCAAACCCCCCATCTGTAGCTCACGAGGATGGTGAGGTTACAGCAATCAAAGAAACTAACGAGTTTGGGCGGGACGCGAAACCCCCAGTCTGGCGTACACCAGTTAAGGGACGTTACCACATCGCCCACTGCAACCCTGACAATGTACTCTGCATCCGCTTTGTTAGCTCATAAAGATTTTTCGGTTAGGTCAATGGCATCTGCCATTCCTTAAATAATCCTGAGTTAATCTGGGATTCGCTGTCTTGGCACTCGCTACCGATTAGTGGCTCGTGTTCCTCATTGACTTTGGAGAAAGTATTTAATGTATCTCATGGATTTGTGTCATGAAACTCTGTGATGTCAGTGGGGAGTCCGAATCAACCCCGAGAAGCAAGTAAGGGGGGAATACCCATAGTTGTTCCTTGAAGTTTAAAATTCACGTTAAAAAAAAAGCGTCAAAATTTTGCATCAAAATTTTGATATCAAAATTTTGATGCAAAATTTGAGTGTGTAGGACGTTTTGATGTCTAAACGTCCTACACACACTCAAATTTTACATCCAAATTTTTGCATCCAAATTTTTATATCAAAATTTTGATGCAAAATTTTGACGCTTTTTTTTTTTGAACGTGTATGGTCCCCTTTTAGAAAGAGATTGAATAGCAGGATTGAAGAGAGGAAGTGAGGATGGAAGTAAATTAGAAGGCGGAAAAATTGAAGTGACGATGTAAAGCCTTCATAAATGCGTACAGTGCACCCCGTGGAGTGCACTGACTACAAAGACTTTTAGCAAAGATTATGTAAGAATGATCTAAAAATAGCGTTTGACTTCTTTTTTTTTTTTTTTTTTTTTTTTTTTTTTTTGCTTTTAATCAAGCAGTAAAGTAATATGAGTTACTTTTAGAAGAAAGATTCAATTGATATAATTTTTTTTTTCAATAGAAGGAAAATTTAATTGATATAAATGTTTTTTTTTTCAATAAAAAATCATTGTTATTAATATTCTGTTATTATGAATAAGGAGAATCTTAGAAGGCCAAGGCTCATATGAACTTGGCAGCTCTCTCTCTCTCTCTCTCTCTCTCTCTCCTCTCTCTCTCTCTCTCTCTCTCTCTCTCCTCTCTCTCTCTCTCTCTCTCTCTCTGTCCTAAAACAACTTATGACGAACACGGTGACATTGTAAGCCAGAACTTGTTTCTTTCTGTCTTTATTGGCTACAAGTATTATTTATTGATCGACGCTCGAGAGAGAGAGAGAGAGAGAGAGAGAGAGAGAGAGAGAGAGAGAGAGAGAGACTTCTAAATATTTTTTCTTCCTAAACTTAAAACCACATCTCGCCCAAAATTACGTTACTTGCTCCCAGTTGCAATTCTCACATTTTGTAGAGCTTTAGCGCCACCTGCCCCCCCCCCCCCTCCAAAAAAAAAAAAAACGCCCAACACCTAACTAATATAACAGCTAATTTCCCTAGGGGTGTCTATTCATTTGCTTTCCTGGCTCGCATGCCATATTATACTTTTATTGTTAATAATAATAATAATAATAATAATAATAATAATAATAATAATAATAATAATAATAGGGAAGTGGGGAATATGGGGAATATGGGGAAAGGAAGAGTACCCCTGGATACAATCCAGTTTAGAGCTCAAAGGCAGGTACTCGGGATGGGAAAGATTAAGGAAATAGGGAGAAAGAGAAGTACAGGAGAAGAATAAAAGAGAGGGGCAGACCCTCTTGCGATATTAGGGAATTGGTATTATTATTTTACGTTTTTGTGACTTTCATTGTACTGGCACAAAGAGTGTTAATTTCCTGCTAGTACAGACATTGTAGATGCAGTCCAAAATGAATATCTTTTGGCGATGGTGAAAAAGGATTTCTCAGTTTGGAGAAATGGTAAAGAGGGCTGTCGGAAATTCAAGGTTCGTCTGGAGTTGGAGCACTGAAGGAATTACTAACAGCCGATCTTTGCTGCTTTCCTTCCAAGATCAAACCATTGTTCTCTAGTCTTGGGTAGGGCCATAGCCTCTGTACCATAGTTTTTACACTGCCTTGGGTTAGAGTTCTCTTGCTTGAGGGTACACTCGGGCACGCTCTTTGTATATTGTTTCTCTTCCTCTTGTTTTTTTTTTATGAAGTTTTTATAGTTTATATATGATAGATCTAATTTTAACATTGTTAATCATCTTGAAATATTTTATTTTTATTATTATTTCTCTTGCACTTTATTTCCTTGTTTCCTATCCTCACTGGGCTATTTTTCCCTGTTGGAGCCCTTGTGCTTATAGCATCCTGCTTTTCCAACTAGGGTTGTAGCTTAGCTAATAATAATAATAATAATAATAATAATAATAATAATAATAATAATAATAATAATAATAATAATAATAACTGGAATACTGGATTAATTTTCTAGCCCTCCTGCTTCCTTCCACCAGCAGTCGGCGGGAAACGATTAGTTGCCAGTTTACCGCTTGTTTGGTATAATGATATAAGTAGCTACTAAGTAACGCCTCCTTGGAGGTAAAGGGCCTTCTTCAGAAACCTCTCAGGGTTGCCGGATTATTTCACCTGGATTATCATACATGAGCCTTAGTATTGTCGTTTTTCAACCAAATTTATCGTAAACACTTTCAATATAATTATTAAGGATTACATGATTGACTTATTTCAAAATATTTTAGTATAATTGTTTAATCAAACACACACACACACACGTATGTATTTACCTAAGGTATGTATTGTACATCGTACTAGACCTAAAATAATCGTACATGTATGATAATTATCGTACGAATGGCACCCCTGCCTCCAACTATCTGTGTTTTTTTATTCTCTTAGTTAAGTAATCACATGCGATTTCCAACACTTTGTTTAAAGGTCTTAACCACGGTTGTCTTAACCTATTCTTTAAATCCCGAGATCAAACTGTTGGCGAAAGTGTGCAAATGTTTATCTTTAATTTGTTTACATTCCTTTCAATTGGCTTCCCGCTGACACTGAAATTACTGGTTTAGGATTATCAAATAGAATTAACTAAATTATTGTTGGGGATACATCGACATCAGAGAACCATGACCCGAAAGCTGATGAAGATAAACGAATATATTTACAATTACTTCTCGATTGAGAGAGAGAGAGAGAGAGAGAGAGAGAGGAGAGAGAGAGAGAGAGAGAGAGAGAGGAGAGAGAGAGAGAGAGAGAGAGAGAGAGTTCTGTTGTGGCCTGATAGGTAACGTCTTAGCCTGGTGTTTGCCAAACGTGGGTTCGAGTCCCGCTCAGACTTGTTAGTACCTTTAGTGTCTGCAACGTTACCATCCTTGTGAGCTAAGGTTGGGGTGTTTGGGGGAGCCTATAGGTCTAGTCAACAGCCATTGCCTGGCCCTCCCTGGTCCTAGCTTGGTGGAAAGGGGGCTTCCGTTCTAAGAATCTGTATATTCCTGACTGAAAATCCATGTAGTTTTGCAGGTGTTACTACACCCAGCAACAAAAACCGGTGTCGTCTGGCCAGACCTGATTTGGAGAGATCATGCCCCTCTTGCCCTGAGAGGTGGCCGACGTTAAACAACCGAGACATCGTTAGGATGGTTCGAATGTGAGGAGGAGGGAAATTACCGATATCAGTCAAAGAAATGCCATGAAGAGAGACAACTTTTTTTATTCTTTTAAGAAATGTAATATAATATTATTTCGAAACTAATTCATCAAAAGATTTTATCACAACTTTTTATTTTAATTTTCCTATCCTATTTCTATATAAAATTTTCTTGAATAATATTGGAACTGACTATTCATATCGTATCCTTCGTTTGCATATTATTAGGAAATTCCTCTCTCTCTCTCTCTCTCTCTCTCTCTCTCTCTCTCTCTCTCTCTCTCTCTCTCTCTCTCTCTCTCTCTCACACCACATAAATACACACTGTGGCTTACGTTTTATATGTAGGGGCTAATAATGTATCATTTCATATAGCGCCTATTGGCCCACCAATCATTAATAAGTGGCCTTTGTTCAAGATTTCAATGGTAATGAGGTTTAAAGGTTAGTTGTTGATTTCAGTGTTTTCCCTTGATTTCGATCATGAGCCACGTAGCTCGATGTGGTTGGGGTCAGCTTTTGTCACGGGCTACTTGGCTCCGGCACTGTTAGAGAAAATAGTATTATTTGCTATATCAATTATGTTAGTTTAAGGTTCGAGATTTAAATTGCATCATCAGTTAACATAATCTATATTGTTTCAGAAGTGATTGGTGACAATAAAATATGTGAAATGACATGCAATGAAAGTTCATTGGTGCATTATTATACTGATGTGGTATATAAGATGTAGAGTATAGAATATTAAACTATCAACACATTGCTTACTCAAATTATGTGGTTCGGCGTCAATAACCTTAGATGTCAGGATGACAAAAAACTCCTAATCAATCAATCAATCAATCAAATTATCGGGGCAAGTCGCTCACTTCCAAGCGAACCCCCTTCCCTGGTGACGATTGCTCAAAGATCCGAGTCTAGCGGGCTTCACCCTTCCCAAAGCAAAAGGAAATATTTCCTTAGCATTGAGTATTTGTTTGTATTATTACGATTTTATTTGTCGTTTCATGTCCTGATGTCCAACACCTTAAAAGTGTTCCCCGGTAAGCTCTTCAAGGATTGATTGATTGATTGAAAGTTTTCTGGCATCCTGACATCTAAGGTCATTGACGCCGTAGCTCTTCAAGGAATCCATTACTCTCGATATTCGTTCAATCAGTCTTTCGAATATTTACTTCGTTATGATATAATTTTAAACACCTGGAAAGCAAACTGTATGAAATATTGTCATCTTAGTATTTTGTTTTTTATTTACTAAAAAGCTTCCACCAGAAGGATCTTATCATAACTGTGAGACCTTTAAACCTCAAACATTGGGATGGGGGTAGAGAGGTGGCAATTTGGTGATCTTAATGTATGGCTTGACGAGGTTTGCTTATAAACATTTATGAAGTGATGATGACGATGATAATACCCCTATTGATAACATTTAAAATCAATGATTCCAACTTGCAATGAAAACGGTCATATATCGTTCTAACATTGTTTTTAGGTGGTCATTGAACATCTTTGGAACATGGGATCTTCACCCGAAAGAAATAAAATTCCAACACCAACTTGCAAAGTAGTTAGCGGTCTTGTGTGATCCTTGGGAACATCTAAATAATATAAAATATTGGATACAGGTATATATATATATATATATATATATATATATATATATATATATATATATATATATAGAGAGAGAGAGAGAGAGAGAGAGAGAGAGAGAGAGAGAGAGAGAGAGAGAGAGAGAGAGAGAGAGAGAGAGAGAGAGAGAGAGCGAGAGAGAGAGAGCAGCTGCTGCTAGAATAATGCAAAGGATATATCATCCCCACATATTTTAACTGGAATAGTCAGTTCCCACAATATTTAAGGATGTTCAATATAGAAATGTAATAAAGAATTTAAATATATCGGTGTGATTATATTTTTCGATAACTATTCTCGATAATGATTGCATTTCTTAAAAGGATAAGAGATAAGACCTCTCTATCTATTCCATATATATAAATTATATATATATATATATATATATATATATATATATATATATATATATGAATAATGTATATATATACATACATACATACATATATATATATATATATATATATATATATATATATATATATATATATATATATATATATATATATATAATATATATATATATATATATATATATATATATATATATATATATATATATATATATATATATAATATATATATATATCATATATTTATATATCATATATTTATATAATATATATATATATATATATATATATATATATATATATTATATTTTATATATGTATATATATATATTATATTTTATATATGTATATATATATATTATATTTTATATATGTATATATATATATATTATATTTTATATATGTATATATGTATATATATATTATATTTTATATATGTATATATATATATATATTATATTTTATATATGTATATATATATATATATATATATATATATATATATATATATATATATATATGTATATATGTATATATATATATATATATATATATATGTATATATATATATATGTATATATGTATATGTATATATATGTATATATATATATATATATGTATATATGTATATGTATATATATATATATATATATATATATGTATATATATATATATATATATATATATATATATATATATATATATATATATATATATATATATATATATATATATACTGTATATCATCAATCCTCGCACTTCTTTGACATATATCGGTAATTACCCTCCTCCTCATATTCGAACCATCCTAACGATGTCATGGTTGTTTAAAGGTCAGGCCACCTTTCAACCTTTCAGGGCAAGAAGGACATGATGTATCCAAGTTGGGGCCTGGCGAGGCGACACCGGTTTTGTTGCATCTTAAGTACCTTGGGAATTTTGCGGTCTTGAATTATGGAAAAAAGAAAAAAAAACTAATTAATTTGGAAATCATAATAAGGATGAAGAATATTCATGAAGTAATTTGTTAGGACCTCCCAAGATCTCTTAGACTTGGGTAAAGTTGCCACTGAACAAATACATTTCTGTAGTTAGCACATTGAGTTAAGAAGAAGCTAACCTACTACCTATAAAGAAAGTTAAAGAAAGGTAGAATGTGATATCATTCTTCATATGTTCAATTATCAGAAAATAATTAGAATAAATAAAATTACTGTACTTTAAACAAATATATACAAATGCAAAAGAAACTATTGAAATATTTGAATCTTTTTATTTTTTTACCGTTGTAGAGCGTGGGTACAATTGCTAGTAAGAAATATTCAGATATGCAGTTTTGCTTTGAGAAGAACAGATTTATTTAAAAAAAAAAGTAGGCGTACGCCAAGCAAACGGCTAATATAACATTGAAGGATTCATTCCTTTTCTTAATTTTAAGGAAGTGTTGTAAGGACTACTGTATATAAATTGTATAAAAATATTAAATATCTCAATTTATTGTTGTTCCATAATTCTGATGATAAAGTGTGGATATTGCTGAGAAACAGGAATGAATCAGATTCGCAATGAAAGGCAACCACAAAAGAGAATGCCTCAAACTCACCATATTTAGTCTACATGCTGGTTATTGCTGCTTCATACACCATTTCCACTAACGTTATCCGATAACCAGTAATTAATCATTATCAGAGTCAATTCCTTCCTTTCTGGGGCCGACCAAGCACGAACAGTGTCGTGAGAGCAAAACAAACCTCGAAGCAAAGAAATGCAATTCTGTGTCTTCGAATGCACTAGACTATTTTTTGGCATGAAGTCCCGAATTTTTTTTTTTTTTTTTTTTTTCCTGACTCTTGGCTACAATTCTGATCTAATTAAGGACAGGGTAAGAGGCATCACTTTGTTAGCTGAGGGGTTACTTCAGCTTGTGATACAGTTCGTGTCAGCTCAGTCTTTTGATATTATTATTATTATTATTGTTATTATTGTTATTATTATTATTGTTGTTGTTGTTGTTATTATTATTATTATTGTTATTATTGTAATCATTACTATTGTTATTAATATTATTATAATAATTATTATTTATTAGTATTATTATTATTGTTGTTGTTATTGTTATTATTCTTACCATTATTATTTTTATTGATAATTATTATTATTATTATTATTAAAAAACTAAGTTACAACCCTAGTTGGAAAAGCAGCATGCTATAAGCCCAAGGGCTCCAACAGAGAAAAATTGCCTAGCGAGGAAAGGAAACAAGGCAATGAATAAACCACAAGAGAAGCAATGAACAATTAAGATAAACTATTTTTTAGAACAGCAACAACATTAAATTAGATATTTCATATATAAACCATAAAAACTTCAAAAGAATAGATATCTGTAGGTGTACATTTAAATGGAAATGTAGAATGACTCACTTGCGAAGGGTATAGATTTACCTGTTCGTCTGTTTCTTACCCCTTTTACCAACAAAGGACGTACTGGTACGTTTCACAATAGCCGTCCCTTTACCCCCATGGACGTACCGGTACGTCCTTGCAAAAAAAAACGCTACAGTATATATTTTTTTTTTTTTCATATTTTTGATAATTTTTTTTGAGAAAATTCAGGCATTTTCCAAGAGAATGAGACCAACCTGACCTCTCTATGACAAAAATTAAGGCTGTTAGAGCAATTAGAAAAAAATGTGCTGGGAAAAAAACTATTTTTCCCCCACGGAAAAAAATAATACCTTTGGGGGTTAAGGGTTGGAAATTTCCAAATAGCCTGGGGGTAAAAGGGTTAATTTATTGATTCGTTTGTTTATTTGTAAACAACTGTACACAAAAAACTACTGTACCGAGTTTGACCAAACTTGGTAGCCACGTTGGGTATGACCCAAGAATAAATCTGTAATACTTGGATAATTTACACCAAGGAACAAGTACGCATTAGTATTTGGAAAATAATCGCAATGTGAAGTAAATGGCAAATATTTTGTTAGTTTATTTTTTTGTTTGTGAAAAAAAAATTATGCTAAAACTAGTTTACCAATTTCGTCGAAACTTGGTTGACATGCAAGATATGACCCAAGCACAAATCCATTAGATTTTGAAGAAAATACATCGAAATACAAGTACGCAGTGGAGTTAAGAACAAAATAAGATTGCTGAAATATCAAATGAGTATAATTTTCACAAAATGGACGATAAGTTTTTTTAATTTTTTAAACAGCGAAAATGGAGCATCTTAACATCAATCCCTTTTATTTATATTTTTTAAATCTCATGTGTAGTAGGTTGGTCAGGGCACCAGCCAACCGATTGAGTGTTTGGGTCCCTTGGCTGGCCAGGCAGTACTACATTGGATCCCTCTTTATGGTTATGGCTTTTTTTTTTTATTTTTTTTTTTTTTTTTTTTTTTTTTTTTTTACATATAAACTGAATAGTTTGGCCTATTCTTTCTACTTTCTCCTCGGTCCTCATACACCTAATAGCACAAATTACCAAACAAATCTTCTTCACCCAAAGAGGTTAACTACTGCACTGTAATTATTCAGTGGCTCCTTTCCTCTTGGCAAGGGTAGTAGAGACTAACTATATGGTAAGCTGCTCTTCTAGGAACGCCAAAATCAAGTCACTATTCGAAGAGACTTTAGCTATGGCAAGCAGCTCTTCTACGAACTCCAAAATCAAGTCACTGTTCGAAGAGACTTAAGCTATGGCAAGTAGCTCTTCTAGGAACTCTAAAATTAAGTCACTGTTCGAAGAGACTTTAGCTATGGCAAGCAGCTCTTCTAGGAACTCCAAAATCAAGTCACTGTTCGAAGAGACTTTAGCTATGGCAAGTAGCTCTTCTAGGAACTCCAAAATTAAGTCACTGTTCGAAGAGACTTTAGCTATGGCAAGCAGCTCTTCTAGGAACTCCAAAATCAAGTCACTGTTCGAAGAGACTTTAGCTATGGCAAGTAGCTCTTCTAGGAACTCCAAAATTAAGTCACTGTTCGAAGAGACTTTAGCTATGGCAAGCAGCTCTTCTAGGAACTCCAAAATCAAGTCACTGTTCGAAGAGACTTTAGCTATGGCAAGCAGCTCTTCTAGGAACTGCAAAATCAAGTCACTGTTCGAAGAGACTTTAGCTATGGCAAGCAGCTCTTCTAGGAACTCCAAAATCAAGTCACTGTTCGAAGAGACTTTAGCTATGGCAAGCAGCTCTTCTAGGAACTCCAAAATCAAGTCACTGTTCGAAGAGACTTTAGCTATGGCAAGCAGCTCTTCTAGGAACTCCAAAATCAAGTCACTGTTCGAAGAGACTTTAGCTATGGCAAGCAGCTCTTCTAGGAACTCCAAAATCAAGTCACTGTTCGAAGAGACTTTAGCTATGGCAAGCAGCTCTTCTAGGAACTCCAAAATCAAGTCACTGTTCGAAGAGACTTTAGCTATGGTAAGCAGCTCTTCTAGGAACTCCAAAATCAAGTCACTGTTCGAAGAGACTTTAGCTATGGCAAGTAGCTCTTCTAGGAACTCCAAAATTAAGTCACTGTTCGAAGAGACTTTAGCTATGGCAAGCAGCTCTTCTAGGAACTCCAAAATCAAGTCATTGTTCTCTAATCTTGGGCAGTGCCATAGCCTCTGTACCATGGTTTTCCACTGTCTTTGGATAGAGTTCTCTTGCTTGAGGGTACACTCAAGCACACTATTCTTTATTTTTCTTCCCTTTTTTTACTTTTATAGTTTATATATGAAAGATCTATTGTAATGTTATTATTGTCCTTATAATATTTCATTTCAATTGTTCATTACTTCGGTTTATTTATTTCTTTGTTTCCTTGCTTCACTGGGCTATCTTTTCCTGTTAGATCCCCTGGGTTTATAGCGTATCATCCTTGTGTCACACGAGCGTACATAATAACGACACTTCTCTTTTGATTTTCCAACTAGGGTTGTAGCTTAGCTAGTAATAATAATAATGATGATGATAATGATATTGTTTTCCCTTACAAATGTCCCCAACTCGCCTGTCAAGAATATATATATATATATATATATATATATATATATATATATATATATATATATATATATATATATATATATATATATATATATATATATATATATATATATATATATATCATCTACTCTAGTCCTTTGTGATACTCGGAAGATAGGTTCTGTTGTACTAGTAATGATTTAAGTAATCAAGGAGGATTCATTTCCTGCTCTGTCATATGTGTTTGAAATAGACCGAAGAATCAATCCATGGTAACTTGTTTGATTTGGTGTGGGTGAAATACCTCTGCAAAATTTACTCTCATTGTAGGGATAATGCTACTAAATATTTGACTTGTTTTTCTGTTATTTAACATGGTAAAAAGAATAGAACCAAATCTATATTCACAAATTAGATAAACTTAAAGTCAAGAAATACAGGAACACTAGGAAAGTTTCAAACCTTTAAACCATACTATTTATAGTAAGGATATGGAAAACAAAGAAATTGAAATGCTGCCTAATATGTCTGTCTAATCTAGTTGTATTTCTAATATTACAGACAGAGCTAAGTAGGGAAAACTCCTATCTGTAAGTCTTTGGAAAACCTTTCCAAGCTGTATGTTCGACACACTATAATTTTGTTGTGAATGCCCTCTTCAAGCTGTATGTTCGACACACTATAATTTTGTTGTGAATGCCCTCTTCAAGCTGTATGTTCGACACACTATAATTTTGTTGTGAATGCCCTCTTCAAGCTGGTCGAACACTATAATTTTGTTGTGAATGCCCTCTTCAAGCTGTATGTTCGACACACTATAATTTTGTTGTGAATGCCCTCTTCAAACTGTATGTTCGACACACTATAATTTTGTTGTGAATGCCCTCTTCAAGCTGGTCGAACACTATAATTTTGTTGTGAATGCCCTCTTCAAGCTGTATGTTCGACACACTATAATTTTGTTGTGAATGCCCTCTTCAAGCTGTATGTTCGACACACTATAATTTTGTTGTGAATGCCCTCTTCAAGCTGTATGTTCGACACACTATAATTTTGTTGTGAATGCCCTCTTCAAGCTGGTCGAACACTATAATTTTGTTGTGAATGCCCTCTTCAAGCTGTATGTTCGAAACACTATAATTTTGTTGTGAATGCCCTCTTCAAGCTGGTCGAACACTATAATTTTGTTGTGAATGCCCTCTTCAAGCTGTATGTTCGACACACTATAATTTTGTTGTGAATGCCCTCTTCAAGCTGTATGTTCGACACACTATAATTTTGTTGTGAATGCCCTCTTCAAGCTGGTCGAACACTATAATTTTGTTGTGAATGCCCTCTTCAAGCTGTATGTTCGAAACACTATAATTTTGTTGTGAATGCCCTCTTCAAGCTGGTCGAACACTATAATTTTGTTGTGAATGCCCTCTTCAAGCTGTATGTTCGACACACTATAATTTTGTTGTGAATGCCCTCTTCAAGCTGTATGTTCGACACACTATAATTTTGTTGTGAATGCCCTCTTCAAGCTGTATGTTCGACACACTATAATTTAGTTGTGAATGCCCTCTTCAAGCTGTATGTTCGACACACTATAATTTAGTTGTGAATGCCCTCTTCAAGCTGTATGCTCGACACACTATAATTTAGTTGTGAATGCCCTCTTCAAGCTGTATGTTCGACACACTATAATTTAGTTGTGAATGCCCCCTTCAAGCTGTATGTTCGACACACTATAATTTTGTTGTGAATGCCCTCTTCAAGCTGTATGTTCGACACACTATAATTTTGTTGTGAATGCCATCTTTTGCAGCACGTATTAATGTTTTACAAATCTTATGACTTTGAAAGGAAATTTATCAGGACCCCTTTTAGTTTGATCTTTCTATATGGGATAGTCAGAATGGGTACAAATAATTTTTTTTAAGGAGAAACTGAAGACATTGTTGTTCTCTAAATGCTTTAATGATGTGGTCCTGACAGTAAACGAGCAATATGCGGTGTGAAATGTTGAATGCCTTGGAATGTATACGATAAAATTAATCTAAAGCTCCTTCACAGAGTAGGGTTTCTCTGCTGTAGTAAGCAAAAATTTTCTCAAGATGGGATATCCCAAAGTTGTTGCAAAAAAACTGACTAGTCCAGGTGAAAAGCCATTTAAATTATTCAAGGTTTTACGTATATGCGACTTATAATGAGCTCAAGGATAATGCGCAGTTATAACCAAGAAGGACAGCTAAATATTGTCTTATTGTGAACCCGAGTTCAACAATCCCGGATATTAATATCCAAAAATGGGTTCAATGAGAGAGCGAGGGAACGTGGCTTTTATTTACAACCAGTGTTGTGAGCAAGATCTGAGGTCTGAACTTAAAGATTTGAGGTCTGAACTTAAAGATTTGAGGTCTGAACTTAAAGATCTAAGGTCTGAACTTAAAGATGTGAGGTCTGAACTTAAAGATTTGAGGTCTGAACTTAGAGATTTGAGGTCTGAACTTAAAGATTTGAGGTCTGAACTTAAAGATCTGAGGTCTGAACTTTGCCAGTTAGACTCATTAACCTTGGTCGTGGGTTAGATTCAGTCTCTCTCGCATTCTGATCCTGGTGATGTAGATCGAGGTCGTAACATATGCAATACAGGTATCTGAAGGATTTTTAAAATTATTCAATAGATGTTTAATGTAGGCCTAGTCGGAAATTTAAATTCAAATTCAAAGGATTTATTGACATAAAAATGACATCAAATGGGGTGCATTAGCATGCTAATAAACCCACCAACGAATATAGTGAAATATACATACATAATATCATAAAACAGCATTAAACAAACAAATCAAACTATGCCTACGTTATTTGTTCCATTAAAGGTTAGGAAACTTTTTGACAATTTTGGTACAAACATCATTATTTGAAAAAAAAATAACATATCTGATCTCTTACATTGTTAAAACTGTCATTTCTGAATTCTGATAAGTTACTAGATTCAAATATATAATGATGTAGTGTATGCTTACGTGATTCACTACATAACCTACAGGAAGCACTTTCACCATCAATATACTGCCAACAATATCTGTAACCCAACCGTATTCTCATTATCAATGTATCTGTTTTAGATAAAGCCTTACCATATGTGACATTTGTATTTTCTGATACAAACAAATAGTGCATCATACTTTCACTTGCATTGTTTATGATTCTTTGAATCTCCTCCTTCTCCCATACACATCTCTTAAGCCTCATTCCTTTCTTAACTCTGTTTAGACTCACAGTATTCTCTATGTCAACATCCTCTTTATTGGTGGCGTCCTTAGCAAGTTTATCAGCAACCTCATTTAAATCAATACTCACATGTGAAGGTACCCAGAAAAAAATGAACAAAATTTCCATTTTGTTCTATAGCACAGACCAGTTCTTTACATTCATTGGCCAAGTCAATATCTACAGGACTTTTACTATTGAGGGCGAGCAAAGCACTTTGACAATCAACAAACACAATTACACCCTTCCTCTTATTTTTTACTAATTTCAGCCCTTCGTGAATTGCGTGTAATTTAGCAGCAGTTGTAGAAGTTCTGTCCTCAATTCATTTAGACATAATCTCATCAACAGATACATTGTCCTCATAATATGCCCGTACAATAGCTCCACATCCAACCCGTACACCATTAACAGAACCATCGCAGTACATGTGAATGGCATTACATTTTGGTAATTCGCTAATTTTGGATAAGAAGGTCTTCTTTAACTCATATGTATTACACTCCTTTTTCTTATAGCTGAAAGTACAAATGTTAATTTTCAGTCTACAACATAACCACGGCTTAGTAGGTACTAATTTCTTCAATTTAACACAATACTTTACAACATCATATTTCTTCATTACTTTGTACAATTTCTTAAGATAATTATTACACTTAACAGAAGCGCCTCCATTACCAGAGAACTTATCAACAGCCATTTTCAAGGCGTTCTCCCTTCTCCTAATCATACGAACAGCAGCTATAGCAGTTATCTCATTTATTCGATCTGCAATGCTAGGTAAATTTGAACTCTAATCTCGTAAGTTCTATTCCTGTACTCATGGAGCAACCCAAAATTATTCTCATTGCCTGGATTTGCAAAACTTCCAAAGATCCCAGGTCCCGTTCAGGGTAATTTTTCAGTACAGGCGCTGCATAGTCAATAACTGATCGCACCGTGCTGATGTACACCATCCTCAAGACAGGTATTCCTGCACCACTGCCTCGATTTGCTAAAACTTGCAAGGGCCTTAATCTTGCCAGACACACGTTTTTTAAGTGAACAATTTCATCTTTGGTTTTAATAAAACTTATGTACATGCCAAGATACTTATAATAGTTTACCTTTTCCAACATCTTTCCATTGATTACAAAAATACTTCCGTTAATCATACGCGACTGTATTTTGCTTTTATCTTCATTAATCACCAAACCCATATGCATGCATAAATTTCCCAACTCTCCCAAAGCCCATTGCAATACTGTCTCATTGACACATTGTATTAAAATATCATCAGCATAAACAATAACCTCTGTACCTCTTGGAAAACGATGTCTCGCTATTCTATCCATTAAGACATTAAATAAGGTAGGACTAAGTATACCACCCTGGGGCGTGCCCAATTCCATCAACATTTCTTCCAACTCATATCCTTGATACCATACCCTGTCTCTCCTTTCAGTTAGATAACTTTCAATCCACCTTAGTAACGCACCCCTAACGCCTTTGTTAACAAGTTCTTCTAAAATCACATCAATATTAGCCCTGTCAAATGCCCCTTTTAAATCCACAAATGCCCTACACTTTACATTAGGATTACTTAAGGCCTTGATAACACAGTCAGGGGTACTTCGTCCTTTTATGAAACCACAACATATTTGAAGACAATTGGTCTCCAATCACAAAGAGTAACCGATTTAGTACAAGTCTTTCCATTAGTTTGCATAAGCTGGATGTTAGAGAAATAGGCCTATACTGTCCATTCCGTTTAGGAATAGGTAAAATAATGGCAATTTTCCATTTAATAGGTAATCTGCCATTTTCATAAGAAAGAATAATCAAATCTAAGAAAGGGCTATCCTTCATCAGGATTAAACAGTTTATCACGTCATATGTGACCCCATCTTCACCTGGAGCAGTAGATTTACCTTTTTTGATGCTAAACAATAACTCATCTTTTGTAAATGGTAGAAAAGTCTCATCATTCACAGCTGCTTGCAATTCCACAAGTCTTCTTCTCTTATATGGCCTATTCCGCAGACAAACCTGGACGTTATTTGGAAGACTGTTGACGCTAGCAGCAGCAGCCCATGCCCTCATTAGTTCATTCTCTTTACCCTTTGGGTCAGAGTGAGCAACAACTCTCTTCTTTTAACTTCGTTCCATACACCCCCAAGGGTTTTTGTAAAGGAAATACTTTCCATAAAATTGTCCCAGTATTTCTCTCTTACCTTTTTTCTTACCTCTGATGTCCCATTTGCTATTTCGGAAATTTAAACACCAAAGACCCGTCCGTTGTTAGGCCTACTTACTAAGGCCCGTCTGTTATTACTTACTATTTGATAAGGGTTCTTCTATTCGGTGCATTTCTAAGGTGTTTAGTAACATAAAACAAAAGTCATTGAGAATCCTAATTTTATTTATGGACGTGCAATCAGCATTATTTTTCCTAAACCATAAAAGACCAAGGCTTGCAACACTATGAAGGAATTATTAAAAATTGCATAACTTTTATTTTTTATTATCTTGGTTATATGATGGAAGATGTAGATTTTACAGAAGTGACCAGGCGAGCTACTATCCCACAATCCTACAATTCACAATCCTACATAAAAACAAGCATAGGCCTATCTTGTGTATGAATGTTGTTTGAATCAAGTTTTGTCATTGTCATGCATTTAATGATTACTCTTTCTTTTGAGTTCCATAAGTTCCATATGTGCATGCTATGTACACTGTGCGTATGGCATTAGCATTTTGAGTATCCGTATTTATATGATGTATGTTTTATGAATATTGCGTTAATGATTTCATATGTTTAGTTTTTTTCTGATGCCAATTGAGTTCTCATTGCCATTGTGGGATTTTTTGAGTTAAGAATTTTCAGATGTTGTATAGGGTATGTAGTAATGTCAGAAGAGAGAGAGAGAGAGAGAGAGAGAGAGAGAGAGAGAGAGAGAGAGAGAGAGAGAGAGAGAGAGAGAGAGAGAAATGAACCTGTACATCTAATGGGTTGAAGTGATGCGAGATCATTCTGATTAGAGAAAAGTAGGTAATGAAGACAATTTATTATTATTATTATTATTATTATTATTATTATTATTATTATTATTATTATTATTATTAGCCAAGCTAGAACCCTACTTGGTAAAGCAAGAAGCTATAAGCCCAAGGGCTCCAACAAGGAAAAATAGCCCAGTGAGGAAAGGAAACAAGGAAATAAAACTATATAAGAAGTAAGAAAAAATTAAAATGAAATATTAAAAAGAAAAAAACATTGACAACATTAAAACAGATAATGGATATATAATTCAGTCGTTTATCTCTGTTTTATAACTATAACGTAAAGTTGTAGACACGAGGTTAAAATGAAATGGTCTCGTGCCATGGCTTGTACTCGGTCACCCTAAAGCGGCCTTTACAATGGTCCAAGGAATACTCAAGGTCTATAGATGTAAGGTCGGCCAAACAGACTCTATGGCCGGAGTGACGTCATGCGCAGAAGTGGCTTAACCACTTCTGCGCATGACGTCACCCCGGCCATAGAGTTAAAGGAATCCCTGCGTATTTACCTTTGTTTATATACTCTTTACCCTTTTCTTATCAAATTATTTTCTTATTTGATATTCTCTCTCTCTCTCTCTCTCTCTCTCTCTCTCTCTCTCTCTCTCTCTCTCTCTCTCTCTCTCTCTCTCTCAGAAATTGGATTTTTTTACCAAATTACTTGCTCTCTCTCTCTCTCTCTCTCTCTCTCTCTCTCTCTCTCTCTCTCCTCTCTCTCTCTCTCTCTCTCTCTCTCTCTCTCTCTCTCTCTCTCTCTCTCAGAAATTGAATTTTTTTACCAAATTACTTGCTCTCTCTCTCTCTCTCTCTCCTCTCTCTCTCTCTCTCTCTCTCTCTCTCTCTCTCTCTCTCTCTCTCTCTCTCTCTCTCAGAAATTGAATTTTTTTACCAAATTACTTGCTTCTCTCTCTCTCTCTCTCTCCTCTCTCTCTCTCTCTCTCTCTCTCTCTCTCTCTCTCTCTCAGAAATTGGATTTTTTTTACCAAATTACTCGTAGCATCGTTAGAGAAAACATGAAATAAAATAACTCGATTTCGTTTCTTATATAAAGGTGTAAATAAGATATAATTTACAATTTCATAAATAATTTCTCTATTTACGATGTTTCTATATTACAATTTTCATATATAAAGGAAATATAATTTGCAGTTTCGTAAGTTGTCAATTTATTAACAATGTTTCCTCTACATAATTTTTTTAATATAAATGAAATATAATTTGTAGGTTCACAAATAAGTTATGAATTTATTCAATGTTTCTATTATACAATTCTTAAATATAAATGAAATATAATTTGCAGGTTCATGAATAAATTAATAATTTACTTACAAAATCTCTATTTAACAATTTTCATATATTTCCTATTCTTACTTCTGCAATCTCTTGACTTTTTGAATTTTCCTGTTTAAATGTCTAATTTTGTAGAATACAGATATTTTTGCAAAGAAATATATAACATCAGCCGGTAAGGTTATTCCAGCAAGTTTCATCTCGTCTGCAAGAGTTCTTATACAATTAATAGTTTATATATGACATGTCTGTTTTGACGTTGTTACTTATTTTAGAATGATTTATTGTTAATTTGTTCTCTTCATTTATGTATTTCCTTATTTCCTTTCCTCACTGGGCTATTTTTCCCTGTTGGAGCCCCTGGGCTTATAGCATCTTGCTTTTCCAATTAGGGTTGTAGCTTGGATATCAATAATAATAATAATAATAATAATAATAATAATAATAATAATAATAATAATAATAATAATAATAATTTCCCGCTCTTAATTTTTCACCATGGACAGCTAAAAAGATTTTTCTCATCTTGCTTCATTGGGAAAAGAAAGAATCTGAGGGTACATAAAGACCACCTCTGTTCATTAGAACTTCAAAAGTTCAAAGTTGGATCAAATGCTTTTTTGTTGACCAGGCGGACATGAGTCTTTTTATAGATTATTTATGACATATTTGTTTTTGATGTTGTTAATAGTTTATATATGACATGTCTGTTTTGACGTTGTTACTTATTTTAGAATGATTTATTGTTAATTTGTTCTCTTCATTTATTTATTTCCTTAGTTCCTTTCCTCACTGGGCTATTTTTCCCTGTTGGAGCCCCTGGGCTCATAGCATCTTGCTTTTCCAACTAGGGTTGTAGCTTGGATAGTAATAATAATAATAATAATAATAATAATAATAATAATAATAATAATAATAATAATAATAATAATAATAATAATAATAATAATCTATCCATCATTTATCATATGCAACAACACCTGACCTTTGTTTTCCTTATTCAGGATATTTCAATGAAAATATTTTAACTGAATAACCTCCTATATACCTCAAAGATTCCTCCTCTGTTACAGAACTCAGTGTACTCGCAGGTATTCCATTCTCTTTCCGTGTTTCAGTTAATTCAAGAATCTCATCACCTTCTGCTATCCATGATTCTTGATTAATTCAAGAATCTCATCACCTTCTGCTATCCATGATTTTTTATTATTTCAAGAATCTCATCACCTTCTGCTATCCATGATTCTTGATTAATTCAAGAATCTCATCACCTTCTGCTATCCATGATTCTTGATTAAATTCAAGAATCTCATCACCTTCTGCTATCCATAATTCTTGATTAATTCAAGAATCTCATCACCTGCTATCCATGATTCTTGATTAATTCAAGAATCTCATCACCTTCTGCTATCCATGATTCTTGATTAAATTCAAGAATCTCATCACCTTCTGCTATCCATGATTCTTGATTAAATTCAAGAATCTCATCACCTTCTGCTATCCATGATTCTTGATTGATTCAAGAATCTCATCACCTTCTGCTATCCATGATTCTTGATTAATTCAAGATTCTCATCACCTTCTGCTAGCCATGATTCTTGATTAATTCAAGATTCTCATCACCTTCTGCTAGCCATGATTCTTGATTAATTCAAGAATCTCATCACCTTCTGCTATCCATAATTCTTGATTAATTCAAGAATCTCATCACCTGCTATCCATGATTCTTGATTAAATTCAGTATCTCTTAAGATGAGACTGGTAAGACAAATTTCCAATGCAATTTCTCGTTGTTTATCTGATGTTTTCCCCCTGTATAGATGAACACTTGGACACCAATGTTTATCTGATGTTTTCCCCTGTATAGATGAACACTTGGACACTAATGTTTATCTGATGTTTTCCCCTGTATAGATGAACACTTGGACACTAATGTTTATCTGATGTTTTCCCCTGTATAGATGAGCACTTGGACACTAATGTTTATCTGATGTTTTCCCCCTGTATAGATGAACACTTGGACACTAATATATTAGAAAGGTAGTCTTTGTCAGGGCTACTTCTTTCCCTAACAAATATTTTTTCAGTGTCTTTAAAATTTACTGCGTTAGGATGATCATGTGGGCCACTCATCATTTTGAATTACGTGGTCATGCAAGTTTTAATACATTCACATTTTGAAAATTTACTAAATAATAGAAGTATCACGCATTAAATTAAGTTATTAAGTTCCCTGGACTATCATATAATATTAAATTTGACCTAAATTCATACCATTTCTATATTTAGTTATGCTATGGTACAATAGTTACATATTTGTTTTTGATGTTAATAGTTTATATATGACATGTCTGTTTTGACGTTGTTACTTATTTTAGAATGATTTATTGTTAATTTGTTCTCTTCATTTATTTATTTCCTTATTTCCTTTCCTCACTGGGCTATTTTTCCCTGTTGGAGCCCCTGGGCTTATAGCATCTTGTTTTTCCAACTAGGGTTGTAGCTTGGATAGTAATAATAATAATAATAATAATAATAATAATAAAGGGTAGATGGTATTAAAGTTTTTTGATTAATGGATACCAAAGGTCCGCATCAGGTTTCCTCCACCTTTACACAAATTGCGATTCTAACTAGCAATTTCAGCTTGATTTAAACCAACCACTATTTGTAAATTAGAAATTATTTGTATTAAAGAAGTAAATAAATGCTCGAGACTGTCTTGATTAAGCCTCCTTGTTAATATATAATCGACTTCATAAGAAGTCTTGAGCATTTCAAACAAGCCTAGAAGAGAGTAGTAAGATAAAATTATTCCTTTTTGAAATGGATAGATTTTTTTTTTCTAGCAATCTATTGATTTTGTTACTGAAAACTTTTATCACTCGCATTTTTGACATGATGTCAATCATTTTGTTTATAACACTTGTCTGATACTCCAAATTTATACCGAAAGCACATCGAGTAGGTTTGTCGCCTTTTATGGATGAAGTATTCATAATGTCAAACCATTCATCCATTAACAATATGAACTGACCTGTTGCTTCCCTTTCATTAATATTGAAAAGCCCCCTTTTACCTAGAAAACTAAGAGCATTACCGCAACTTCTTGACAGCAACTGTGCAGCATATTTAACCTGCTGCCGTTCTGACCCTTGAACGTTTAAGTGAATCTGACTTACTTTGTAAGCCAATCCATACTCTGTTTTAGATTCCATCACCATTTCTTTTATCGGATGATCGGAAATTCTATCTCCGTTTGGAAACGTGAACCCAAAATCTAGAAGATTATTCCTGACTAACTTGAGTAATTGAGGAGCATCTGCAAAAAGGAATATTTGTCTGTCTGCTCATGGATTCTGGATAGATGTTTTCGTACATAAAGGGTCGATTCCAAATTTTTTTCCATAACCTAAGATTGCAGGGCCCTAAATCATGAACTATTGCCACCACTGGATAACCTGCGTATTCCACTTCCTTTGTGAAATCAATTATTTTTCCTGCATATTGGATTCGTCGAAATCAAAGTATTTTGGTTGTTTCCATTTACCTATCAGCACTCTGAACATTACCACTTGCACTCTTATTTGTGGTTTATATAATATGTCAGTGCTCTTGTCATAACACCATTCACTCACTATACTCATCTCGTCAAATGACAATGCAGTTAATCGTTCTCGTTCACTAAAAGTTTCAGAATTTTGACTTCATCAAAGCCAACACTGATGATAGGATTCCTGGTTCACCTTTGGCTTGGCCAGGATTAATAATCCTGGGCTTGTCGGGACTGACGTCACCAACCGAGACCTTTGAATTATAATCTGCCCGCCGGCTGACCTTACATATATAGGCCTTGGGAATACTCAAGGTCTATACATATATAGACCTTGGGAATACTTGGGCCAATTGCCAACTTCCCGTTTCTCTCTCTGGCTGTGATGTCACGCCAGCCTCGACTAGTGATTCTCTGGTGGGCTGCGGTCTTGTATATAAAATTGTTATTGTTATTTCCCTTTGAGTAATTCACGCTATTATATAATATAATATAATTGTTACTCTTTACAATATTTGTTTCTTCCTTAATTATTTGTCCAAGTTTTCCCAGAATCAATGACATAAGCCTAAACTTAAAATTCAATAGCATTAGGGTGATCGTATGTGCCCTCAATTTGCCTTATGTAATTGAATAGATCCATATACTAAGGTACTTCCCCAATTTTGGGGGCTAGCAGACATCAAACAAATGGAAAAAAGGGGACCTTTTCGTCTCTACGTTCCTCCCAGCCTGACGAGGTACTCAACCGAGTTCAGCTGGTACCGCTAGGGTGCCACAGCCCACCCTCCCCCACTATCCACCAAAGATGAAGCTTCATAACACTGAATCCCTTACTGCTGCTACCTCCGCGGTCATCCAAGGTGACCGGAGGAAGCAGCAGGGCCTACTGGAACTGAGTCACAATCGCTCGCCATTCATTTGTATTTCTAGCACGCTCTCTTGCCTCTCTCACATCTATCCTCCTATCACCCAGAGCTTTCTTCACTCCATCCACCCAAAGCTTGGCCTTCCTCTTGTACTTCTCCAATCAACTCTTGCAATCATCATCACTTTTAGCAGACAACCATTTTCCATTCTCTCATCATAGCCAAACCACCTCAACACATTCATATCCATTCTAGCCGCTAACTCATTCTTACACCCGTTCTCACCCTCACTACTTTGTTCCTAACCCTCTCCACTCGAGATACACCAGCCATACTCCTCAGACACTGTATCTCAAACATATTCAATTTCTGTCTCTCTGTCACTTTCATTCCCCATAATTCCGATCCATTCATCACAGTTGGTACAATCACTTTCTCATACAGAACTCTCTTTACATTCATGCCCAACCCTCTATTCTTTACCGCTCCCTTCACTGCCCCCAACACTTTGTATCCTTCATTCACTCTCTGACGTACATCTGCTTCCACTCCACCAACAACAGACCTTAAGTACTTAAACTGATCCACCTCCTCAAGTAACTCTCCATTCAACATGACATTCAACCTCGCACCACCTTCCCTTCTCGTACATCTCATAACTTTACTCTTACCCACATTAATTCTCAACTTCCTTCTCTCACATACCCTTCCAAATTCTGTCACTAATCGGCCAAGCTTCTCTTCCGAATAGATACTCTAGCAAATCTTGATTCAACGTTTGCGTCATAATGTAATCTGCATTAAAGACATCTTTAACCATATTAGAAAGACATATAACTGACTTGCGAGAAAGAATTATGCCTTTTTCAAGTTTGTGCAAGCATCCTGTTTTCTGTGATTTTACTTTTAAAAAATTATTACCTTTATCCCCTTTTCCAAAGTATTTATTTGAAATTTATTAATCCCAAAACTATTTCTCGCTGGTATATCCGTATGTTTGAATTCATTATATCAGTACAGTCGTTTATCACCGAGATAAATTCAAGATGTAGCTTGCCGGTTATTGGATTCCAACAAACCTCTACTTCATAAATACCTTGAAGCACTTGCACAAGATGACGATAATAACCACACAACATACATGACACGATACCTGTGCTATCCTAGGACAGCCCATGCTCTTTAATAGATTTTACCAAAATTTCACGGATGATTGTGTCAAAAATAAGATCCCTGCTTAACCACATCTCTTATCTCGAATTCACCCTAGTTCAGGAGAGGGGTTGGTCACAGGTACAAGGGATTACCTTAAGCAAAATCCTGAATCAATTAAGTTATTTCCGACTTCTTCTTCTTCTTCTTCTTCTTCTTCTTCTTCTGCTTTGCCTGCATCTTTTCCCAATTCTATGTGGGGTTGATGTTTCTGGCCAGCTTTCTCCATCTAGCATTAATTTTATCCTGATACTATTCACTGTCCATATTCGTTTTGGCAATTTTTTCATGGCCGGACGCGTTTCCTGCCACCAACCCTCCCCATTTACCCGGGCTTGGGACCGGCACCAAGTTGAGGCTGGCTTGCCAAGTGGCTGGGTTGAACTCGAGATAAGAGATGTGGTTAAGCAGTGATCTTATTTTTGACACAAACATCCGTGAAATTTTGGTAAAATCTAGTACAGAGCATGGGCTGTCCTAAGTTATTAACGACTAATTTTATCAAATGGGTAACGTCGGCAAAAGCGTCAGCACTTGGGTTCTTGAATGAAAGTGTGGGGGTAACGTCGGCTAAAGTGTCAGCACTTGGGTTCTTGAATGAAAGTGTGGGGGGTAACATCGGCAAAAGCATCAGCACTTGGGTTCTTGAATGAAAGTGTGGGGGTAACGTCAGCTCTTGAATGAAATTGTGGGGGGTAACGTCGGCAAAAGCGTCAGCACTTGGGTTCTTGAATGAAAGTGTGGGGGGTAACGTCGGCAAAAGCGTCAGCACTTGGGTTCTTGAATGAAAGTGTGGGGGTAACGTCGGCTAAAGCGTCAGCACTTGGGTTCTTGAATGAAAGTGTGGGGGGTAACGTCGGCAAAAGCGTCAGCACTTGGGTTCTTGAATGAAAGTGTGGGGGGTAACGTCGGCAAAAGCGTCAGCACTTGGGTTCTTGAATGAAAGTGTGGGGGTAATGTCGGCTAAAGCGTCAGCACTTGGGTTCTTGAATGAAAGTGTGGGGTTAACGTCGGCAAAAGCGTCAGCACTTGGGTTCTTGAATGAAAGTGTGGGGGTAACGTCGGCAAAAGCGTCAGCACTTGGGTTCTTGAATGAAAGTGTGGGGGTAACGTCAGCTCTTGAATGAAAGTGTGGCGAGCGTGATGAGCCCAGAACGATGACTCATAGATAATCCTCTGTCCTACACGGTCGAACCCGCTTGTCGAACCTACTTCTCAAACAGTTTGAAGAGGTGGAGTCAGCCACAAATGAATAAGGTTTGTGGACTATGAAGCCCCGCCCACAAAATTTAAACGAAAACAGACTTTCTTCGAACCGTTCGACGAACGTGTTCGACAACCAAATACCCCGTTCACATTTTCGAACATCTCTTCAAACACTTGTCTGAACTGTTCGATTCTTTTATAGATGACATATCTGTTTTGACGTTGTTACTGTTTATAGAATGATTTATTGTTAATTTGTTCTCCTCATTTATTTATTAACTTTTTTCCTTTCCTCACTGGGCTATTTTTCCATGTTGGAGCCTTTGGGCTTATAGCATCTTGCTTTTCTAACTAGGGTTGTAGCTTGGCTAGTAATAACAACAATGATAATAAAACCCGTCTTTACATGAGCCCAGGATTAATAGAATTCATTGAGTACAGGGTTAGACCGCTTCGGACCAAAATAAGACAATTTTTCTCATGACGTCACTCAGCTGCACCGACTGAGGTCAAGGTGAAAAGTCTAAAAAAACCTTCACTTAGTCGTTTCAATCCAACGACAGACCGAGGCCAAGGCTACAATTGTTCCGTGTATAGAAGATCTTTCTATTTGCTACCATGGAGATGTCACTGAAACCTGGCAAAGAAGTTACCTAAACTTGAATTTCTTACATACATCACTATGCGGATTTACCCAATTAACTTATTCACCCCCCCCTCTCTCTCTCTCTCTCTCTCTCTCTCTCTCTCTCTCTCTCTCTTTTCTCTCTCTCTCTCTCTCTCTCTCTCTCTCTCTCTCTCTCTCTCTCTCTCCCTGTACTCTGCGTGTGCCAGCAACTAAAGTTCGTTTTCCATGTCCTTGTCCTAGTTACTTTCGCCAACTTCGTTTGCAGCGAAGGTTATGTTTTGATAGGCTTTGTTTTCACTGTGTGGTTGTGATTTACGTAACTCTTGAACTATTTTACCGAATCTCGTGAAATTTGGTTGGATAATTTGCTATACCGTGGTCAATTTCTTGCGTGAAACAGGTGAAAAAAATTACCTAATTCTTTGCCTAACTTGTGATATACAGCATAATACAGTGATGTCATATCCCTTATTTGTGTATTTATTTGTTTATATGTCTGTCCATGTGTTTATGGTTCGCATAACTCAAAAACTATTTGACCTATAAGACCAAGGGCTCCAACAGGGAAAATAGCCCAGTGAGGAAAGGAAATAAGGAAATATACTACAAGAAAAGTTTAAGAATAATAACATTAAAATAAATCTATGATATATAAACTATAAAAACTTCAAAATAACAAGATAAAGAGAAATATGATAGAGAAGTGTGCTCGAGTGTACCTTCAAACAAGAGAACTCTACCCCAAGACAGTGGAAGACCATGGTACAGAGGCTATGGCACTACCCAAGACTAGAGAACAATGGTTTGATTTTGGAGTGTCCCTCTCCTAGAAGAGCCGCTTACCACAGCTAAAGATTCTCTTCTACCCTTACTAAGAGGAAAGTAGCCACTGAATAATTGCAGTGCAGTAGTTAACCCCTTTGAGCAAAGAAGAATTTTTTGGTAATGCCAGAGTTGTCGAGGACAGAGGAGAATATGGAAAGAATAGGCCAGACTATTCGGTGTATGTGTAAGCAAAGTAAAATGAGCCGTAACTAGAGATAGGGATCCAATGTAATACCATCTGGCCAGTGAATGGACGCCATAACTCTCTGGGGGGTAGTATCACAATGGGTAGCTGGTGCCCTGGCCAACCTACTACCTACAATGCTATCATCGAGACTGCCATATGAGGGTGAGAATTTCGGGGGCTTTTGAACTGTGAACGCAAGTGCATCCGTCTTCATACGCTGGTCCTCACTACCAACCAGCTGGAGGAGACTCCTTATAGGCCTACACAGGCAAAATGCCCATATAACCAATGTTGAAAGAAGTAGAGACCGTAACCGAGCATGTCTCGTCGTTACATTTGCGTAATGTACTTTCTCAGTGATCCATTTTGTTGTTAAAAATTACCATACACTGGAAAAAATTTGCATTAAAAACGGTAAATGCCTGGCAACATTTATTCCAGGGTTTTTTACCGTTTTAAAAACGGATATATTGGCGTAAAAGGAGTGATATTACGGTCACCATCCCGTAGAAGATAATAACAAAGTAAGGTAAAATTACGGTCGCCTGTATTTTACAGAAATACGACTGAGAACAGTATTTTTATGGAGAATTTCCGATGGAAATTACGGTTTATTTTAACAGTGTATAATGTAGTTCCCTCTGTGTCCCCTGCTCTCATAAGGGTGCCCTTTTAACTCGGAAAAGTTTCCTGATCGCTAATTGGTTGGACAAAATAATTCTAACCAATCAGCTAGTAGAAAACTTTTCCGAGCTAAATGGGCACCACTGCTAGTCAGTGCAAATGCGCCTCTTTAGAAAGAATTAAAGTAAAGGTAAAATATTCCCTTGAAAGCTTAATAATGAACACTTGTTATTTGTGTATGATGTGAAGTTATTCATACAAGATTGAATAATTGCTAAAGTATCAAATGTCCTTAAATTATGCTTTGATACTTGAACTATGAATAATTTCCATAGAATCCACGATATCCATGTTTGTAAGTAATTGGGATATATATATATATATATATATATATATTATATATATATATATATATATATATATATATATATATATATATATATATATAGATAGATAGATAGATAGATAGATAGATAGATAGATAGATAGATAGATAGATAGATAGATAGATAGATAGATAGATAGATAGATAGATAGATAGATAGATAGATAGATATATATATATATATATATATATATATATATATATATATATATATATATTTGTAATTAGGGTTAATCGCCTTTTGATACCCTCACTACTATTTTGTAATTTATTTTATGTTATATATATATATATATATATATATATATATATATATATATATATATATATATATATATATATATATATATATATATATATATATATATATATATATATATATATATCTGTAATAAGGGTTAACTGCCTTTTGATACCCTCCCGACTATATTGTAATTTATTTTGTGTAGATTTAACAGCATATGCCACAAAATTCGTCGAGTGGTTTTGACGTAACCCTCACCACAGACAGACAGAATGTTCAAAGATCGCTCATGAATGGCAGAGGCGAGGGACAGTGACATCGCCCTGTCGAGCAGGACAATGCCCTAGAGACTGACCATATTACATATGATCAGCGCCCAAGCCCCCTCTTCACCCAAGCTAGGACCAGGAAGGGCCAGGCAATGGCTGCTGATGACTCAGCAGATAGACCTACAGGCTCCCCCAAACCCCCAATCCTTAGCTCACAAGGATGGTGAGGCTGCAGCGTCCAAAGGAATTTACGTGTTTGAACGGGAATGGAAACTCAGTCTGGCAATCATCAGGCGAGGACACTACCAACAGGTCCCGACAATCCCTGATCACAAATTGAATGATAATAATAATAATGATAATAGTAATAATAATATTAATAATGATAATAATAATAATAATAATAATAATAATAATAATAATAATAATAATAATAATAATAATAGTAATAGTAATAGGTGAACTTAATATAATATATATATGTATATATATATATATAAATATATATATATATATTCATATATATATAGATAGATAGATAAATATATATATGTATATATATATATGTGTATATATTATATATGTACTGTATATATATATATATATATATATATATATATATATATATATATATATATATATTATATATATTTATGTATATATATATACACACATATAAATATATATACAGTACATATATAATATATATACACGTATATACATATATATATATCTATATATATACATATATATATCTCTATAAATATACATTTATATATATATATATATATATATATATATATATATATATATATATATATATATATATATATATATATATATATATATATATATATATATATATATTCATTCCTGCTATTTATATGTTAAGACATATTCTTTATTTTAGAGAGAGAGAGAGAGAGAGAGAGAGAGAGAGAGAGAGAGAGAGAGAGAGAGAGAGAGAGAGAGAGAGAGAGAGAGAGAGAATTGAAATGCATATCTTCATGGAGACAAGCAAAACATTTAAAAGGAAAAATGTCAAGTACCAGGAAGGGATAGATAATGAGATTAAGAAAGATGCGCGATAATTTTAGTCTCATTAGTGTGACACACGGAGTTGTCCCGGTGCCAACTATTCCTTCTGGGATTGTGATCTCGTGACTTAGAAAGGGCTAGGGCTGGGGGTGGTGGTCGGCAAGGTCACTAAGAAACCGTAAATACTGAAAACTTTGAGGGCTTTCATTCAGTAGTCAGAGAATCTTCCTCGTATAACTTCGGAGATTGGTATGAGCCCTCTGACTTTATTTGTTTGTTTAGAGACAATGTATATTTTCTATATACTCATCATCATCATCATCATTATCATTATCATTATCATCATCCTCATCATCATCATCTCCTATGCCTATGGACGCAGAGGTCCCCAAATTCATAGAGGATTTATAGACTAGATCCTGGTGATGTTTGAGATGACTTCCCCGTAAATGTAACTCCCGCTTTCACTTGAAACTAGTTTCACAGCACTTCCCAGTCACTTGAAACTAGTTTCACAGCACTCCCCAGTCACTTGAAACTAGTTTCACAGCACTCCCCAGTCACTTGAAACTAGTTGCACAGCACTCCCCAGTCACTAGAAACTAGTTTTATAGCACTCCCTATTGGGATACAATGACTCCGATATTTTCAATGATAAAATAGAAATAAAAAACACGAGTAATTACATTTTTATTACAGAATTTCAACTTTATGCGAACAACGGCATTGTTCTGAAGATACACAATCTAGTTATATATACTGTCTTTCGGTTTGTGGCTGTGCCATGTATAAGTTGGACCGAACTTGGCCCACACAAACACTTTCACGTCAGAATTGCCAGGTATTCCAGTTGTCATCTGGCATTAGTGTTTGTGATTTATGGCATTTTGTGGAAATTTGTGTGTGAATTTGATCAAGTTGGTTCATGAGCATAGCAAGTGCAAAGTTGATGCTAGTGGGGTCTTATCAAATGAATTTCCTGTGAACAGCGGAGTACTCCAAGGGAATGTGTTGTCACCTATGTTGTTTATCCTCCTCATGGATTTTGTAATGCGTAGAAGAGTGGGAGATGTTGGGGAAGGCTTAGACTGGATTGGTGATAGGAATTTAGCAGACATGAGTATGCTGATGATGCTGTCCTTAATAGCAGAACACTACAGGATTTGCAATGCTTGCTTACCAGAATGCATGAAATACCCCACGAGGTTGGGCTGAAGATAAATAGAAGAAAGACTGAGAGGACAAGAACGGATTATGCAATGGAAGAGCAAATACCATTGGAAGGAGAAAGGATTAATGAGGTAGAACCATTTAAGTATGTAGGAACTATGATCTACCATACTGGGTCTTTAGCATTAGAGTTTAGTGAAATATTAAAAAAAGGAAATCATACAATGACTAGGTTAAGTAAAATTTAGAAATCAACTCGCCTGAAAATGCATATAAAAATCGGACTATATATCAATTTAGTGAGATCGGTGTTACTCAATCGACATGAATTCATGGTATTACAATGAAACAATCTCCAATAGATTTAATAGATTTGAGAACAAAGCCTTCAGAAGGATATTGGGAGTTGAAAGGCAGAACTGGATTTGAAATAAAACTATGAGAGATTACTCGAGTGCCATACGTAGATGAGATCATGATGAGGGGTAGATGAAGATGTTTTTAGCATGCTCTTCGCACTCCCCAAGAGAGATTAGTTCACCAAACTTTCAATTGAGCTCCAAAAGGCACTAGAAGAGTTGGAAGACCCAGGCGTACATAGCTAAGGACTAGGAAGTTTGAAGTACGAGAAGAAGTATTGATTCAAAAGCTCAAGATAGAAACAACTGACGAAATCTAACCGAAGCTCTTTGCGTTAATAGATGTAGGAGGTGATATATATATATATATATATATATATATATATATATATATATATATATATATATATATATATATATATATATATATATTTCTATCATCATCATCATCATCATCTATTGACACAAAGGGCTTCAGTTAGATATCGCAATTCGTTTCCATCTTGAGCTTTTAAATCAATACTTTTCTATTCATTATCTCCTACTTCACGCTTCCTAGTCCTTAGCCATGTAGGCCTGGGTCTTCCAACTCTTCTAGTGCCTTATGGAGCTCAGCTGAAAGTTTGGTGAACTAATCTCTCCTGGGGAGTGCGAAGAGCATGCTCAAACCATCTCCATCTACCCCTCATCATAATCTCATCCACATATGGCACTCGAGTAATCTCTGTTAGTTTCATTTCTAATACTGTCCTGCCATTTAACTACCAATATTCTACCGAGGGCTTGGTTCTCAAATCTATAAAATCTGTTTGATATTGGTTCATCGTCATACCACGAATCATAACCATACTATTACACCCATCTCACTAAACTGATATTTAGCCTGTTTTTGATATGTAATTACAGGCGATTTGATGTGCAAGTTTTCTTAACCGAGTCATTGTCTGATTTGCTTTTTTCAATGTTTCGTTAAACTCAAATTCTAAAGATCCTGTTTTAGAGATTATAGTTTTTAGATATTTCAATGATTTCACCTCATTAATCCTTTTCTTTCCAATGATATTTCATCTTCCATTGCATATTCCGTTCTCATCATCTCTGGCTTTCTTTTATTTATATTTAGCTTACCCTCATGTGATATTTCAAGCATTCCGGTAAGCAAGCTTTGCAAGTCCTGTGGTGTTCTACTAATGAGGACACCGTCATAAGCATACTCTACGTCAGCTAATTTCCAGTTACCAATCCAGTCCAATCCTTCTCCACCATCCCCAACTGTTCTATGCATTATAAAATCCATGCGGAGGATAAACAACATAGGTGACAACACATACCTTGGAGTACTCCGCTGTTCACTGAAAATTCATATGATAGGACTGCCACTATTCAAGGACGGATCCAGACTTTTCAGTGAGAGGGGTTTAAGGAAAAATGGGCACCTGTAATCACTTAAAAAGGCACTTTACAAATTTGCTCAAAAATTAATGGAATAGACAATATTATTATCTGCGCATATTATTATTGTGCAAGTACAGACACGAGCATTTTGATGAACGTAGATAAGGTAAATTTATTAACAAATAAGACAAACGATTTTGCAGCTACATTGCACATTGGAAGCATATATCTTCAATGTTTACATTTATTTTTATGCGTGTCTACTAGTCTATATCTAATCGTCTAACGTTCTCACCGTAGATCTAGGCCTATGTTTTGATGTCAAATGAATATAGAATACACTGCAAAAAAAAAAAAAAAAAAAAAAAAAGACGTTTTGTGACATACCTGAAAAACGAGTGAATAATCCTGCATCGTTTGGCATCTTGTTCTAACAGCGCCTTTTCAACACACTTTACTCTATCATTACGTGGCATTTTGTCGGCTAAAACATCGAAAGATTCGCCACAGTTGTCCGATCAGCGATCTTCCTGGCTTCTCGCTGGCCTCTGTTGAGTGCTTACGAAGGCGCAGGAAAATCAACCTGGTTCGGAACAAGGTTAATTTTCCCGCGCCTGGGAACTTTCCAGGTGTCCGACATAACGAGGTGGCTCATGAAGTCTATCAGCTCATGTTTATAATCATTTCCGTGATAACTGTGTCATGATAGTTATCTACTTTTTAGAATATAGGCTACTACTTCATTTTTTAATGGTCTCAAGAAGGCCCCTTGAAAACTCGAAAGGGCACTTTCAAAATTTGTGGTGGGGTTAGGACGTCGTTAACCCCACCTCAGATCCGTCCTTGACTATTCCTTATCCATGCAGAATTAATTCTCTTGAAGATTGTCACCACTTTTCCTTCTCAGTGCAGAATCATTTCTCTTAAAGATTGTTGCCACTTTATCTTCTCCGTGCAGAATTTTCTTTAAGATTGTCGCCACTTTTCCTCCTCCGCACAGAATTCTCTTCAGGATTGTCGCCACTTTTCCTTCTGTCTACAGAATTCTCTTGAGGATTGTCGTCACTGTTCCTTCTCTCTACAGAATTGTCTTGAGGATTGTCACCACTTTTCATTCTCCTTGCAGAATTATTTCTCTGATGATTGTCACCAATTTTCCTTCCCCATGCAGAAATAATTCACTTGGGATTGATGCCATTTTTTCTTCTCCATGCAGAATTATTTCTCGAGGCTTATCGCCACATTTCCTTTTCTGTGTAGATTCGCTTGAGGATTATCGCCACTTTTCCTTCTCTGTGTAGAATTCTCTTGAGGATTGTCGCCACTTTTCCTTCTCTGTGTAGAATTCCTCTTGAGGATTGTCGCCACTTTCCTTCTCTGTGTAGAATTCTCTTGAGGATTGTCGCCACTTTTCCTTCTCTGTGTAGAATTCCTCTTGAGGATTGTCGCCACTTTTCCTTCGCTCTACAGAATTGATTATCTTGAGGAATTTTCGCTACTTTTCATTCTCCGTGCAGAAATAATTCTCATTGGGATTGTCGCTACTTTTCCTTCTCCGTACCAAATTAATTTTCTTGATAATTGTTGCCACTTTTCTTCTCCTTGCAAAATTAATTCTAAGGATTATCCTCACCCTCCCAAAATCAAAACATTGTTCTCTAGTCTTTGGTAGTGCCATAGCCTTAGTACCATGGTCTTCCACTATCTTGGGTTAGAGTTCTCTTGCTTGAAGTTACACTCGGGCACACCTTCTATCTAATTTTTCTTCCTCGTGTTTTGTTAAAGTTTTCATAGTTCATATAGGACATATTTATTTCAATCCTCTTAGAATATTTTTTTTCCTTGTTTCCTTTCCTCACTGGGCTATTTTCCCCTGTTGGAGCCCCTGGACTTATAGCACTCTGTTTTTTCCAACTAGAGTTGTAGCTTAGCAATTAATAATAGTAAGTATAATAATAATAATAATAATAATAATAATAATAATAATAAAAATAATAATAATAATAATAATAATGCGGGTGAGGTGATTGGTGGAGCCTATAGGTTTATCTGCCGATTCATCAGCAACCATTGCCTGAGAAAGCATAATATTGTGGGAAAGATAGGAAAATGGGTAAAAGAATTCCTGCAAAACAGAAAACAGATAGTGGTTGCAAATGACGAGAAATCGGATGAAGCTCATGTAATATCTGGCGTGCCACAAGGTACGGTATTAGCTGCTCTGCTGTTTGTTATTATGATCTCAGACATAGACTGTGATGTTGAAACCTCTGTAGTGAGAAGTTTCGCCGATGACACAAGAATAAGTAGAGAAATTACTTGTGATGAAGATAGGAACTCACTACAAAGAGATCTAAACAAAATATATGAATGGGCGGAGATAAATAGGATGGTATTTAACTCTGTTAAATTCGAATCAATGAATTATGGAAGCAGAGAAGGAATGGTACATGCATACAAGGGACCTAATAACGAGACAATCACAAACAAGGAAGCAATTAAAGACCTTGGTGTAATGTTAAATAGGAATATGTTATGCAACAACCAAATAGCAACACTGTTGGCTAAATGTAAAGCAAAAATGGGAATGTTATTCAGACACTTTAAAACAAGAAAAGCTGAACACATGATTATGCTTTACAAAACTTATGTACGTAGTACACTCGAGTACTGCAATGTGATATGGTACCCACACTACCAAAAGGATATTGCACAAATAAAGAGTGTACAAAGGTCCTATACTGCTAGAATAGAAAGAAGTTAAGGACCTTGGACTACTGGGAAAGACTGCAAATTTTAAAACTATACAGTCTAGAAAGGAGAAGATAACGCTACATGATTAAAACAAGCATGGAAGCAAATAGAAGGAATTACTGAAAACATCATGGAGCTAAAAATATCAGAGAGAGCAAGCCGAGGTAGATTAATAGTGCCAAAAAATATACCAGGAAGACTAAGGAAGGCGCACAGGACATTAATCCACTACGCACCAGCATCGATAATGCAGCGACTATTTAATGTGCTGCCAGCTCATCTAAGAAACATATCAGGAGTGAGCGTAGATGTGTTTAAGAATAAGCTCGATAAATACCTAAGATGCATCCCAGACCATCCAAGACTGGAAGATGCAAAATACCACCGGAAGATGCAACTCTCTGGTGGATATACGAGGTGCCTCACACTGATGGACCTGGGGGAACCCAACAAAAATTAAGGCAATAAGGTAAGGCTCCTTGTCTCTAGCTTGAGTGGAGAGTGAGGTAGGGTGCTAATCATATGTATATATGATCAGTGTCTAGGGCTTTGGCCTGCGTGATAATGCAGTGTCACTGTCCCTTGCCTTTGCCATTCATGAGTGGTCTTTAAAAACTTTTTAAATCTTTATTTACTGTCCACTTCCTTGCAACAGATTTGTATCAGCGTTGTATAATATTGTTTTTATTTCATTGCAGATTGATTAAGAAGTGCATTTAGAGAAGAGATGCCGGTGCAGAGCAATGTCCTTCAGTACAGACGACGGACTCCTGTTAACAAAGCTCCGGACATTGATGAAGCACTCGGATTATGTTCCTCAATCACTTAATGCTTATATTGTTCCAGGCGGAGATGCTCATCAGGTACGTTATTTGATACACCACACACACACACACACATATATATATATATATATATATTATATATATATATATATATATATTATATATATATATATATATATATATTATATATATATATATATATATATTATATATATATATATATATTATATATATATATATATATATACTGTATATATATATATATATATACTGTATATATATATATATATATAATAATGTTTGCATGTGTGTGTGTATTTCTGTGCGTGTTCACTTTGTTTTCTGTTATTCTTTGTTGAAGAAAATATAATTACTTTAGCACCCTAATAGCAACAGTTATGAAATAGTATAAAGTTATAGACATATATAATACCAAAAATTAAGTAAGTTGAAGGCCAAGCAAGCTTTGAGCCTATCATTTAGAAATAGAAATGATAATGGAGGGAAATATCTTATCAACAAAAATAAATTTGCTCAGTCATATAATAGTACAGTCTTGATGTCAACTCAAATGGCATTTCTACCAAGTCTCTTATTATTTGTTTGAGTAAGGAGGAAATGCAGGTTTTGGCCAGTTTACGGAGGAGTATTTGAAGATATGATATTTTTCAAATCATTATGATTTATTTCATAAAACAATCCCTTCAGTAATTGAAGATTTTTCATTTCGCTGTCCAATACTAATTACATAGCAATGCTTATCAAAAGTATGCAAAGATTACATCAGAGCACTACCTTTTTATTATTATTATTATTTATTATTTATTATTTATTATTATTATTATTATTATTATTATTATCATTATTATTATTATTATTATTAGTAGTAGTAGTAGTAGTAGTAGTAGTAATAGTAGTAGTAGTTAAGCTACAACCCAAGTTACAAAGCCAGGATGATACAAGCCTAAAGGCTCCAACAAGGAAAAATAGCCACAGACGAAATTAACCTGGCATTTTATTCTCTCATTTCAGAATGAATATGTGGCCGAATGCGACAAGCGTTTGCCCTTCATTTCTGGCTTCAGCAGGTCAATTGGCACTGCCGTCATCACAGACACCACTGCAGCTCTCTGGGTCGAAAGTGCTTATTTCATGCAAGCGAAGGAAGAATCGGATGCCAGCTGGAAGGTCATGTGTCAAGGTTGGTTTTAAGGAGGTTTCGATTTTCAACCTTGTTCTATTATTATTATTATTATTATTATTATTATTATCCATGCTACAACCCTAGTTGGAAAAGCAAGATGCTACAAGCCCAGGGGCCCCAACAGGGAAAAATAGCCCAGTGAGGAAAGGAAATAAGGAAATGAATAAATGAAGAGAACAAATTGACAATAAATCATTCTAAAATAAGTAATAACGTCAAAACAGACATGTCATATATAAACTATTAACAACATCAAAAACTAATATGTCATAAATAAACTATAAAAAGACTCATGTCCGCCTGGTCAACAAAAAAGCATTTGAGTTTTGGTTGGCGTACACTATTAAAAATTTGCCGTAAAAACGGTAGAAATCCTTGAATAAATGTTTCGAGGCAATTGCCGTTTAAAAAAAGGATATATGCGTAAATGAGTGGTATTACGCTCAACAACCCGTAAAAGATATTTGCAAAGTAGCTTAAAAATAATTAGGGGGACTGAAATACTGAAATACGGCTGAGAACAGTATAATTTTACGGATAATTTCTGATTTAAAATTACGGTTTCTTAACAGTATATATGTCTTACGTTTTTTAACATCGTATATGTCTTAATGTTGTTACTGTTCTTTGCCATTTTAATCCACATCCGTTTCCATATTGTTTCTGATCTTCCACTGTTTTGGTGTTGAGTTTTCTTGCTTGAGGGTACACTCGGGCACACTATTCTCTTATTTCTCTTCCTTTTCTATTTTTTTATTTTTTTTTTTTGAAGTGTTTATAGTTTATATATGAGAGATTTATTTTGATGTTACTATTAAAATATTTTATTTAAATTGTTCATTAATTCTCGTGAAGTTTATTTCCTTATTTCCTTTCCTCACTGGGCTATTTTTCCCTATTTGAACCTTCTGGCTTATAGCATCCTGCTTTCCCAACTAGGGTTATAACTTAGCTAGTAATGTTACTATCAATGAATAGATTTGCGTTCGACATAAGAAACGCATCGAATCTTATTTTAATAACTTTGTCTTTTTAAATCTTCGCTCCACCATTAAAGTCTCTCCGAATCTTTTTTTTTTTCTTTCTTTTTTTTACAGTAGATATTTTTCTCCATTGGCAGAGTTTCTTTGACGCTCGTTTTCATTAGTCTCTGTCACTCTAGGACTTTGATCTCCATCAACATAATCTTGAAATTTGTTTTAATAATTTCCTCTATGAAGATCTCTATATCATCAAACTCCTTTTGAAGTTTTATTTTCAATAAAAACTTTATCATTTAAGCAACTAAGTTACTGTCAATCCCCAGATTATTATTATTATTATTATTATTATCATTATTATTATTATTATTATTATTATTATTATTATTATTATTATTATTATTATTATTATTATTATTACTTGCTAAGCTACCACCCTAGTTTGAGAAACAGGATGATATAAGCCCAGGGGCCCAACAGGGAAAATAGGCCAGTGAGGAAAAGAAATAGGGAAAAATAAAATATTTTAATAACCGTAACAACATTAAAATGAATATTTCCTATATAAACTATATAAAGATTAACAAAACCAAAGGAAGAGAAATTAGCTAGAATAGTGTGGCCCAAGTGTACCCTCAAGCAAAAGAACTATACCCCAAGACAGTGGAAGACCATGGTACAGAGGCTATGGCACTACCCAAGACTAGAGAACAATGGTTTGATTTTGGGGTATCATTTTCCTAGAAGAGTTGCTTACCACAGCTAAAGAAAATCTTCTACCCTAACCAAGAGGAAAGTAGCCACTGAACAATTACAGTGCAGTAGTTAACCCCTTGGGTGAAAAATAATTACTCATATTTTACTATTATCTTGCTCAAATGAACTAGTTTCTGTTGAATTGGTCAATTGAATTTAACACTGTTAATTTTCTTCTCTTAACATTTCTCAGGAAATGTCAACACTCCTTCAGTAGCTCGGTACCTTTGCAAGGTCCTAAAAGGTCCCTCAGTTGTTGGTGCCGATCCATACCTCGTGAATGCAGGGTGTTGGCAAGATCTTGAGAGAGAGTTCCACAGATATGGTCATGTGTTGATTCCAGTATCAACGAATCTAATAGATTTACTGTGGGAGGACCGACCACGACGTACTGCCAATGCAATATTTCCTTTGGAGGTTAGTGCATATAATACGATATATGCTTCTACTGTATAGTAACATGCTGTGTAAGTAATAACGAGATTAATAGTACATTTTGTTAAAGTACTTCGACTCTTTATTTTTTTCTTTTGTTAATTACTATTAAAATTTTTGAGCTTACTGAAAATTTGTATGTAATGTAATCTAATAAAAAAAAATTAACTAAATTCAATAAAAACAAAATTGTATTGCTGTCTGCATGTTTAAGCTAGAAATATTTTAAAGCCAAAAGGTTCCAAATTTTTTACACATTATATGGACTTATACATTCATATAACCTCATTCATATATTTTATTATCTCTAAATGTGGAATTTATTTCATTTTAGATCAAATACACTGGGAGAAGTGTCACAGAAAAAGTGGTAGAACTAAGAGACAAACTGGAAGAAGAAAATACCAACATGATTATCATCACCGATCTTGATGAAATTGCTTGTGGGTATATCTTTAGATTATATAATTTCTAAGTGTTTGAGGTAGATAACTTAGCTTTACAATCACAGGATCAATTATTCAACAGCTCTCTTAACCCTTTCGAGTGGTTTGCTATGAAGCAATCGGATTCTGTCTGTTTTTAGAAGGGGCTTTTTGCCAATGAATTATCACCTGATATTGATCTTAAACTTTTTTTTTTATGATGAGCTCAATTCACTGGTAGATAAACAGCTCTTAAAGAGTAAGTTTGTAGAATACAGATTGGTCTTATTGGTAGCAGCTTGTTATTAACTTTCAAATATGCCCAATATATTGCAGTTTTCAATATAGCAAAGCTTTGTAAGGAACAATTGTTATGAATGAACTGAAACAGCATAAGAGTTTTCTATTTCACCATCTGGATCTTTTAGTTCCCCTAATCACCTCTCTTGGAATTAGAACTTACAGCGAAGAATCTTTAAGTAAATTTTATAATTTGGCGCATTTCGTCAAAATTGTGTCAATATCTTATTTAGGTTTACGATTTGATTATGAAAATTTTCAGCTTCCCAGCAATTCCTGTTTTGTTTAAAGGACCTAACAAATCTCTAGATTGGTGTTTTAAGAAAGCAGACTCTCCTGTTTTGTTTATAGGACCTAACAAATCTCTAGATTGTTTTAAGAAAGCAGACTCTCCTGTTTTGTTTATAGGACCTAACAAATCTCTAGATTGGTGTTTTAAGAAAGCAGACTCTCCTGTTTTGTTTATAGGACCTAACAAATCTCTAGATTGTTTTAAGAAAGCAAACTCTCCTGTTTTATTTTTAGGACCTAACAAATCTCTAGATTGTTTTAAGAAAGCCCTCTCCTGTTTTGTTTATAGGACCTAACAAATCTTTAGATTGTTTTAAGAAAGCAAACTCTCCTGTTTTATTTATAGGACCTAACAAACCTCTAGATTGGTGTTTTAAGAAAGCAGACTCTCCTGTTTTGTTTATAGGACCTAACAAATCTCTAGATTGTTTTAAGAAAGCAGACTCTCCTGTTTTGTTTATAGGACCTAACAAATCTCTAGATTTGTGTTTTAAGAAAGCAGACTCTCCTGTTTTGTTTATAGGACCTAACAAATCTCTAGATTGTTTTAAGAAAGCAAACTCTCTTGTTTTATTTATAGGACCTAACAAATCTCTAGATTGTTTTAAGAAAGCAGACTCTCCTGTTTTGTTTATAGGACCTAACAAATCTCTAGATTTGTGTTTTAAGAAAGCAGACTCTCCTGTTTTGTTTATAGGACCTAACAAATCTCTAGATTGTTTTAAGAAAGCAAACTCTCTTGTTTTATTTATAGGACCTAACAAATCTCTAGATTGTTTTAAGAAAGCAGACTCTCCTGTTTTGTTTATAGGACCTAACAAATCTCTAGATTTGTGTTTTAAGAAAGCAGACTCTCCTGTTTTGTTTATAGGACCTAACAAATCTCTAGATTGTTTAAGAAAGCACTCTCCTGTTTTGTTTATAGGACCTAACAAATCTCTAGATTGTTTAAAGAAAGCAGACTCTCCTATTTTGTTTATAGGACCTAACAAATCTCTAGATTGGTGTTTTAAGAAAGCAGACTCTCCTGTTTTGTTTATAGGACCTAACAAATCTCTAGATTGGTGTTTTAAGAAAGCAGACTCTCCTGTTTTGTTTATAGGACCTAACAAATCTCTAGATTGTTTAAAGAAAGCAGACTCCTTTCTTTATCAGACCTGTTCAACCTCCGTGGATCAGACATTGCCTGCAACCCGGTCTTCTTCTCTTACGCCGTGGTAACGGACACGGAAGTTTTCCTCTTCGTCAATAAATCTCAGCTCACTCGAGCGGCCAAGACAGACTTGATGCTGGAGAGTGTCAACATAAAGATACTGTCGTACAAGATGATATCATCTTTCATTCGGAATAAGGTAACGTTTACTTGATTTCATGAAACTTCTGACAATTTTCAGTTGTTATGGCCATGGTATTCAAAACTAAACAAAAGCGTTTTTCATTTGTTACACTCATATGTTTGTGTTTGTAAAACGCCATCCTCCTTTTCTTTTTCTGTCACTTACAATTTGTAAAATACAGAGTTAATTGTTTTTTATCTATTTACTTACCCACTTATCTATTCATGTATATATTTATTTATTCATATACTACAGTTATCAAGATTTAGCGGTAATGTTTGGTTATCAACCCGTTCTTCACACGCCATTATTCGGTTGGTTCCCAAAGACAGAAGACTTATCAAGACGTCACCGATCGCCAAAATGAAAAGTGTCAAAAATAAAACTGAAATTAATGGTAAGCATTTCAGACAGGTTTGCATTATTTTATTTGAAATTAGTGATAAGGATTCAGACAGGTATGCATTATTTTATTTTAAATTATTTTGAATTAATGGTAAGGATTTAGGCAGGTTTGCATTATTTTTTTTAAATTACTGGTAAGGATTTAGATAGGTTTGCCTTATCTTATTTTAAATTACTGGTAAGGATTTAGACAGGTTTGCATTATTTTATTTTAAATTAATGGTAAGGATTTAGACAGGTTTGCATTATTTCATTTTAAATGATTTTAAATTAATGGTAAGGAATCAGACAGGTATGCATTATTTTATTTTAAATTATTCTAAATTAATGGTAAGAATTTAGACAGGTTTGCATTATATTATTTTGAATTAATGGTAAGAATTTAGACAGATTTGCATTATTTTAGTTTGAATTAATGGTAAGGATTTAGACAGGTTTGCATTATTTTATTTTTAATTATTTTAAATTAACGAGAAGGATTCGGACTGATTTGCATTATTTTATTTTAAACTATTTTGAATTAATGGTAAGGATTCAGACAGGTTTGCATTATTTCCATTTAATTTCTCCATTTAATGAGTCCTAATTATTTTATAACTATAGATTGCTATACAGAATATAGAGCAAATCACTTGAATACTTTTTGTCTTAGTAGCACGTTATACTTATAATAGTTTGTCCTGCCAGCTTATAATTTCCTTATATTGTCCTGCGTAACTATTGTTTTCATTAGCTGTCCTATTCACCGTGAATTTTTATTATAATGTCCTGCCCACCTTATATTTTCATTATATTGTCCTTCATAGCTTATATTTTCATGATATTGTCCTGTAACCCTTATGTTTTGATTAGATTGTCCTGCTCACCTTATATTTTCACTAGATTGTCCTGCTCATCCTATACTTTCATTCAGTTATCTTGCCAACCTTATATTTTCATGAGAATACTCTGCTCACCATATATTCTCATTAGAGAGATCTGGTCACCTTATATTTTCATTATATTTTCCTGCTCGCCTTATTTTTCAATTAGATTATCTTGCTCTCCTTATATATTCATTAGATTGTCCTGCTCACCTTATACTTATCATTAGATTGTCCTGCTCTCCTTATATTTGAGGTAGATTATCCTTCTCTCCTTATATATTCATTAGATTGTCCTGCTCTCCTTATATTTCAGTTAGGTTATCCTTCTCTCTTTATATATTCATTAGATTGTCCTGCTCACCTTATATTTGTCATTAGATTGTCCTGCTCACCTTATATTTGTCATTAGATTGTCCTGCTCTCCTTATATTTCAGTTAGATTATCCTTCTCTCCTTATATATTCATTAGATTGTCCTGCTCACCTTATATTTGTCATTAGATTGTCTTGCTCTCCTTATATTTCAGTTAGATTATCCTTCTCTCCTTATATATTCATTAGATTGTCCTGCTCACCTTATATTTGTCATTAGATTGTCCTGCTCTCCTTATATTTCAGTTAAATTATCCTTCTCTCCTTATATATTCATTAGATTGTCCTGCACACCTTATATTGTCATTTGATTACTCTATCTACCTTATATTTTCATTAACTTGTTCAACTCACCATATATTGTAATTAGATAGCCCTGCTCACCTTATATTTTCATTTGATTACCCTGCTCACCTTATATTTTCATTAGATTGCCCTGCTCACCTTATATTTTTATTAGATTACCCTGCTCACCTTATATTTTCTTTAGATTGCCCTGCTCACCTTATATTTTCATTAGGTTGCCCTGCTCACCTTATATTTTCATTAGATTGCCCTGCTCACCTTATATTTTCCTTAGATTGCCCTGCTCACCTTATATTTTCATTAGATTGTCCTGCTCACCTTATATATTCATTAGATTGTCCTGCTCACCTTATATTTTCATTAGATTGCCCTGCTCACCTTATATTTTCATTAGATTGCCCTGCTCACCTTATATTTTCATTAGATTGCCCTGCTCACCTTATATATTCATTAGATTGTCCTGCTCACCTTATATATTCATTAGATTGTCCTGCTCACCTTATATTTTCATTAGATTGCCCTGCTCACCTTATATTTTCATTAGGTTGCCCTGCTCACCTTATATTTTCATTAGATTGCCCTGCTCACCTTATATTTTCATTAGATTGCCCTGCTCACCTTATATTTTCATTAGATTGCCCTGCTCACCTTATATATTCATTAGATTGTCCTGCTCACCTTATATATTCATTAGATTGTCCTCCTCACCTTATATTTTCATTAGATTGTCCTCCTCACCTTATATTTTCATTAGATTGTCCTGCTCACTTTATATTTTCATTAGATTGCCCTGCTCACCTTATATATTCATTAGATTGTCCTTCTCACCTTATATTTTCATTAGATTGCCCTGCTCACCTTATATATTCATTAGATTGTCCTGCTCACCTTATATATTCATTAGATTGTTCTGCTCACCTTATATTTTCATTAGATTGTTCTGCTCGCCTTATATCTTCATTAGATTGTTCTGCTCACCTTATATTTTCATTAGATTGCTCTGCTCACCTTATATATTCATTAGATTGTCCTGCTCACCTTATATTTTCATTAGATTACCCTGCTCACCTTATATTTTCATTAGATTGTCCTGCTCACCTTATATATTCATTAGATTGTCCTGCTCATCTTATATTTTCATTAGATTACCCTGCTCACCTTATATATTAATTTGATTATTCTACCCACCTTATATTTTCATTATATATTGTCATTAGATTTTCCTGCTCACCTTATATATTCATTAGATTACCCTGCTCACCTTATATCCTGACTATAGTTTCATATTAGCTACCTTGCTAACCTTAAAATTTTAAATTTTCATTAAATATCCCTGATGACCATTTATGTTCCTTAGATAACCCTGCTTTACCTTAAGTTTTCCTTAGATTGTCTTATTTACCTTAAGTTTTCCCTAGAGTGTCCTACTTACCTTAAGTTTTCCTTGGATTGTCCTGCTTACCTTAAATTTTCCTCAGATTGTCCTGCTTACTTTAAGTTTTCCTCAGATTGTCCTGCTTACCTTAAGTTTTCCTTAGATTGCAATGCTTGCATTAAGTTTTCCTTAGATTGCCCTGCTTACCTCAAGTTTTCCTTAGATTGCACTGCTTACATTAAGTTTTCCTCAGATTGTCCTGCTTACCTTAAGTTTTCCTTAGATTGCAATGCTTGCATTAAGTTTTCCTTAGATTGCCCTGCTTACCTCAAGTTTTCTTTAGATTGCACTGCTTACATTAAGTTTTCCTTAGATTGTCCTGCTTACCGTAAGTTTTCCTTAGATTGCCCTGCTTACCTTAATTTTTCCTTAGATTGTCTTATTTACCTAAGTTTTCCCTAGAGTGTCCTACTTATCTTAAGTTTTCCTTGGATTGTCCTGCTTACCTTAAATTTTCCTCAGATTGTCCTGCTTACCTTAAGTTTTCCTCAGATTGTCCTGCTTACTTTAAGTTTTCCTTAGATTGTCTGTTTACCCTGACTTTGGAAACCGCTTTCTCTTTCAGGGATGGAAGAGAGCAATCTTAGGGATTCCTCTGCTCTGTGTCAGTATCTGTGTTGGTTGGAAGGAGAAGCGAAAAATGGGAGACAAACTGAAATTTCTGCTGCCAATTATCTACAAATGTTGCGAGAGTAAGTCAATGACGAGTTTCATATGTAGTAATAGTTTAATGGTTTAAAGATCGCCCCTGAATGGCAGAGGCAAGGGACAGTGACATTGCCCTAGCAATCAGGACAGTGCCCTTGAGACTGACCATATATTATATGATCAGCGCCCAAGCCTGCTCTCCACCCAAGCTAGGACCAGGGAGAGCCAGGCAGTGGCTGCTAATGACTCAGCAGATAGACCTATAGGCTCCCCCCAAACCCCCCAACCTTAGCTCACAAGGATGTTAAAGTTGCAGACACTAATGGCACTAACGTGTCTGAGCGAGACTCGAACCCCCGTCTGGCAAACGCCAGACAGATACGTTAACAATCAGGCCACAACTACACTAATTGAATAAAATCTCTACTGTCGAAGCTCAGAGTATAAAAATGTGTAGGCCTATGCGTGTGTGGATTAGTGTCAGATGAGAGCCTTCGCGATATTCTTCCATTTTTATACTGCTTAAGATTTGCACTGAAAATGACTCTGTGTCTGACACGAAAAAAAAAAAAAAAAAAAAAACATGAACATTCTTTGACGTTTCAAATATAATACATTTGAAATTTCAATCGAATGGAATATTGATTAAATTCTTTAGTCTAATATTTCCTTAAAAGAGAAACTATATCCTTAATCCTAAATGTTAAAATTGAACCCAACATTGCTTAAAATAGTGTCTAATATTTTTCTAAGAGAGAAAATATATCCTTAATCCTAACTATTAAAATTTTAGTAAAAAATTAGAATAAGTTAAGATTACAGACTTGTTTTTTCTTATCGCAGGGAACAGGAAAACTACATTGGCCAATGCTTCCCCACGATCTCCTCAGCGGGTCCAAATTCATCGATAATGTACTATCTGCCAACTCCGGAGACGGATCGTAAGATAACAACTGAAGAGCTGCACATGTGCGATTCCGGAGCCCATTACAAGTAAATACTTAAATACTTAAATACTTTTTAGGTTCATTTTCTTTTTACTAAATTGAATTCCAATACAGGTTTTTTTTTTTTTTTTTTTTTTTTTTTTTTTTTTTTTTTGCTATGTTTAATTAGTGCACATTATTTTCAAACCGTTGATTAAAAAGTTTTTGCGGTTTTATTGGTTATTAGGCAAGGTCTACCTGATTATTATTATTATTATTATTATTATTATTATTATTATTATTATTATTATTATTATTATTATTATTACCTCCGCCAACGAAGTCAGAAGGAGGATGTTTTCACTCATGTTTGTGTGTTTGTGAACAGCTCCCAGGCTACAATTTTAATCGTAGAGTAATGAAACTTGCAGGAATTAACTGTTATGTAAAGAGCTGGAAATTATTACATTTTGGAAGGTCAGTATCAAAGGTTTCGATCAAGCAAAATGTCCAATTCACGAAATCGGCCATAATTTTGGACATCGTTGTCAGTGTCTTCAACCTTGGTTCATATTTGAGTGTATGAAAATCCACGCTAATTAATACATGTTAAGGTCAAAGGTCAAGATCGAGAAATATGCTGCCGTGGCGGAGGCCAGCGCTTTACTGAGTGCCCCTCTAGTTAGGTAAGGTACATCCCTAGTTGGAAAAGCATGATGCTATATGGTCAAGGACCCCAACAAGGGAAAATACCTAAATAAGAAAATAAAACAAGGAAATAAATAAACTATATGAGAAGTCATGAATAAAAAGTATAGATTATCTTAAGATCAGTAACAACGTTAGAATAGATGTCATATTTAAACTATGAAGAGAGACTTACGAAAAACCTGCTCGACATAAAAACATTCGCTACAAGTTTAAACTTTTGAAGTTCCACCGATTAGAAGGTTATTCTACAATCGGTCACAGCTGGAATAAAACTTCTAGAATACTGTGTTGAGCCTTATATGGAGAAAGCATGACTTAGAATTAAATGCATGCCTAGCCGGATGTTGAGGAACCACTGTCCTCGACTTGCAATAATTCTTTGCGCTTTGTTAGGGTTTAACTTCATGCTCCATAATTTTTGCACTTTATGAATGGTGTGCACACGTATTTTCATTTTTGCTTTTAAAGGAAAAATTAAAACGAAATGATATAGATTGCATGGGTATTATTTCATCTTTTGAAGCTACTGATTTTGTATATTTCATAATTTCTCCTTTTGTTCGTTTATGAATTGGTGTTGTTGTTGTTGTTGTGGGAAGAGGTGTTACAGAATACTTGAAAATTTGTGATTATGAGTAACCTCAATAATGAAGAAACTTGAAAAGCTCTTTTTGATTGATAATAAACAAGTGAAAATTTTGAAACTGGATTGTCAATATTAATCATTTGCCTGATGATGTCTCGCAGATAACCTGCTTTATGACACATCTTAGACTTTTGTAGTTTTCCTTATGATAAATTTCAGTTCTTTATCAAATGGTTGATTAATGCTATTAAGGAACTCTTCCATATCATTTAGTGTTTATTAAGATTTTTTTTTTTTATAGAGACGGTACTACAGATGTAACCCGGACAGTACATTTTGGAACTCCTTCAAAACACGAGCAAGAGAGTTTTACTCGGGTTTTGAAAGGACTTATTGCCATCACCACCTGTGTTTTCCCTGAGAATACGAAGGTCAGTATAGAGTTAATTTTCATGAGTGAAAACCTGCTTAAATGTCAAATTCAAAGATGTGAATGATTCTTTCATAGTTGGTAGTCTCAGGCATTAGCATTTTGGATAAAATACCAAATTATACTTGCTCTTTGGAGTTAAATAGTTTATTTTTTTCTTAAATTGATTACTATCATACAAATAAGAAGCATGCTTTTAAGATATTCTCTATGTAAGTCTTACCTAATCGATCTCGATTTATTATTATTATTATTATTATTATTATTGTTATTATTATTATTATTATTATTATTATTATTATTATTATTATTATTATTATTATTATTATTATTACAAGCTAAGCTATAACCCTATTTGGAAAGGTAGGATGCTATAAGCCCAAGGGCTTCAACAGGGAAAATTTACCCAGTGAGGAAAGGAAACAAGTACATAAAGAAACTAGAAAAGAAGTAATGAACAATCAAGATAAAATATTTTAAGGACAGTAACAACATTAATTTAGATCTTTCATATATAAACCAAACTCGGCTGAATCCCTCGTCAGGCTGGGAGGAACGAAGAAAAGTCCGCTTTTTTATTATTATGTCGGCTACCCCCCAAAATTGGGGCAAGTGCCTTGGTAAATAGATAGATAGATATATAAAATATAACAACTTACAACAAAGAGGAAGGGGAATAAGATAGAATAACTAATGATATAAAATTATTTGGTCCTCATAAATTGCACCGAATTCTGACAAATCTGTGACACTTTTACAGGGCAGCACTCTTGACATATTAGGTCGCAAAGCTCTTTGGGACGTAGGTCTCGATTACAACCATGGCACAGGGCATGGAATCGGGATGTACCTCAATGTCACCGAAGCTTCCTCGGGGATCTCCTGGTGTAAGGACGAAGATCCTGTCTTGGTAGAAGGAATGTTTCTCACGGAAGGTATGTCCTGCTTCACGTTGGTTTCTCTCTGTGCTCTATACAGTTTATTACCTTCGCCAAGGTTATGAATTCGAGTCAGTTTATTTATTTGTCTGTGTTTCTGTCTGTGGACAGGATTGCGTCAAAACTACTCGACGGATTTAGACGGAATTTCCACCACAGATAGATCTTAGGTCATGGATGACTCCATTAACCTTTGGCGG
>NC_090769.1:8737218-8739718 GCF_036898095.1 Palaemon carinicauda | reverse complement strand
TCCTCATACACTTGACAACACTGTGATTACCAAACAATTCTTCTTCTCTCAAGGGGTTAACTACTGTACTGCACTGTAATTATTCAGTGGCTATTTTATTCTTGGCAATGGTAGAAGAGACTTTTCAGCTATAGTAAGCAGGTCATTTAGGAGGGCACTTGAAAACCAAACCATTGTTCTCTAGTCTTGGGTGGTGTCATAGCGTCTGTACTATGGTCTTCCATTGTCTTGTGGTATAGTTCTCTTGCTTGAGGATGCATTATTCTATATTATTTATTTTCCGCTTGTTTTCTTGGTTTATACACTGTAAAAAGTTGAAGGTACAGAAAGGGTATAACGAGTGAGCTGGGGTTTATATACATGTAAAACACCCTAAGGCTCAAAAATACCCCTCTACAGCAGGAGGCAGGGTATTTTTTGTGAATAATATACCCTCTATTGTACTTTGTCTTAAAATGGGCTTGGTAAGTTTGTGTGATCATGTCATGAAATGAACTTTTACTCTGTATTAAATCACCATATTGTTACACTGATAGTGTAATGCACCAAAAAAGTTACTAACAACATATTGGTTTTGAATTATGGATAGTTTTGAAGCAAGTTCCTACAAAATGCGGTACTCGGCAATTTGTATTGTTGCCGTCTCGAGATTCTTCGAGAGCCAGGGAATTTGGCGGGAAATTTCAGTGGCGTCTGGACTCTGCGTCTGCTCAGCAATGAAGATAAATTGCTCCAATTAGCGTCATCGGGATTATAATATCTACACTACATTTCATCTGTTAACCAAGGTAAGAACACTAACTGTCCATCTATGCAAGCATAAACAGTGGTTACGAATAAAAATTGTCAGACATCATCATTAGTTTTGCATTCAGGCTGTGATAGTCTGAAAAATCATTATTACTAACACCGGGGAAAATAAGTAAGAAATTATCATTAGTACTTAATTATGAGAGAGAGAGAGAGAGAGAGAGAGAGAGAGAGAGAGAGAGAGAGAGAGAGAGAGAGAGAGAGAGAGAGAGAGAGAGAGAGAGAGAGAGAGAGGGAGAGAGAGAGAGAGAGCGTCAAGCTGTCTGGGAGGAAAAAAACCATAAACAACGTATTCAGCTAAACGTTAATAAAATTACGATTACGCATAGTCTGTAAGCAAACACTGACGCCAATGATTTCTTAATCAGTTTGACTTGAGGTAGTTAGGTATTTATGCATGATATTTTTTCCTTTCTTTTCTATATATATATATATATATATATATATATATATATATATATATATATATATATATATATATATATATATATATATATATTTATATATATATATATATAAATATATATATATATATATATATATATATATATATATATATTTATATATATATATATATATATATATATATATATTTATATATATATATAAATATATATATATATATATATATATATATATATATATATATATATATATATATATATATATATATATATATATATATATATATATATTTATATATTCAGGCACACACACACTAACAAATATTTTCTTTTCACAGATTTCTGCGTACGGTTTGCTTTGCAGCTTCTGCCATCACTCTTTATATATTATATATATACTTTTGATTTTCAAGTGTAATGGAAATAATAAATTGATAAACCAAACTTTTAAAATCATTGACCTTATTACTTTATTTACTTATAAGCTATTACTACACCTATATAATGGTGAAATAGATATTAATTATAAAATCATAATTAATATACACGGGTATTTATGTCGTATAGAATACCCTGTAAAAGGGTATTCTTTACCTACGATACACCCCTAAGTAAGGGTATCTCAAGTATATGTTATACCCTTGTTATGGGTATATTGTAAAGGGTATATTATAGTTCTTATATACCCCGATAGGGTATGCTATTTTAACCACTAGAAATACCCTTTTTCTACCCCTTTTATACCCTTAATTTTTTAGAGTGTATATGAAAGATTTTTTTCCATGTTAATGTTCTTAAAATATTTCAATTGTTCATTACTTCTCTCGTACTTTATTTATTTTTTAATTTCATTTCCCCACTGGGCTATTTTCCCTGTTGGAGCCCTTGGGCTTATAGCATCCAGCTTTTCCAAATAAGGTTGTAGCTTAGCAATTAATACGGTAATTTTTGGTTGGTTCAGGTCCACCACAACAGCTCCAATATTTCATATTCTTCCCCAACATTACTACCAAATTTGGTCAAAATCGGTACAGTAGTTTTTGTGTAAAGTTCCTCACAAACAAACTAATTAATCATCCAGAATATTACAAATTCATCCTTGGGTCATACCCAACATGACAACCCATTTTGGTGAAAATCGCTACAGTAGTTTTTGTGTAAAGTTGCTACAAACAAACAAATAAGAACGTCTTGACTAAGCCAAGACATGGGCTCTTGCACTAGGTCAGTCCGTAAGAGAGAGAGGGACAGGACAGACGACAAGGGTGAATATATACTCTTCGCAA
>NC_090769.1:8697218-8732218 GCF_036898095.1 Palaemon carinicauda | reverse complement strand
CTAGGTCAGTCCGTAAGAGAGAGAGGGACAGGACAGACGACAAGTGTGAATACATACCCTTCGCAAAAGCTTCGATTTAGGCGAAGGCAATAATCATAATGCCATATGCGGTTGTAAGTCATTTTACTTCCCCTATACATCTATGAATATCAAAAGACTGGACTATCATGAATTTAGATCAGTATTGTGGTCAAGGGTAAATGTTTTGGTCCAAGTAATATATTGGAAGGCAACCCGAGTGCATTCACACGGGGTCCGAAAAATCGGCTTCAGGCCAAGGACAGGAATGTGCATTTGTAGTCGCGAAAAAAGATATAAGGTGCATTTCTTTGCTTCGAGATTTGTCTTGCTTTCTCGACACTGTTGATGATTGGTCATCCAAGATAGGAAAGATTTTATTTCGGCGTTAATAATAAATTCATTTACAGGTTATCAGATAACGCATTAGAAATTATCACTATCAGAAAAATAAAGATAAAATAAAAATTCCGATTGCGTAATGACTGTTTGCTTGGCATAGATCTTATTTTCTTTTATAACTCTGCTCTCCTCAGAGCAGAACTGCAAACCTGAATATTTCTTATTATTTAGGTACAATAATGAAGCATAAGAGGTTATTTTAAATTATAATCTCTCTTTGATGTCCTTTTCATATGAAAGCAATTCCTCATTTCAAAAACATTCATAAGCTAAAAAAGATCACAATTTGGGCGCTAACATCCAAATAAAACTCGACAGTTTCTTACCTCTTCGGTGCTAAATGACGACAAGAAAGTTATGTGACTCTCATCCTGGGAAGAAAAATTTAAGTTCTTATCTATTAATAATCAAAATTTTTCATTCATCGCTCTTATTCCAAAACGCATAACTAACGTTGAATTTGTTTTCTAGCTTTAACTATTTTTCCACGAAAAAAAAAAAAACCTCTTTAATAAAAATCGGCCATTTCATATTTATAAGAAAGTCCCACACTCCAAAGCAATTAGACTCAAAGCACATTGCATGAATGGCTGCACAAGAGCATCAAAGAATAGTCTAACTGGATATTGTAGGTCAAACGACACCGGACTATAATCTTCTCTTCGTGCTCTCATTTCTCATACATTATAAATACATTGGTTGGTTGTAGGTTGGCCCAGATACTAGCTACCCGTTGAGATACTACCGCTAGAGAGTTATTGAGTCCTTTGACTGGCCAGACAGTAGGCTACTACATTGGATCCCCCTCTCTGGTTACGGCACATTTAAGTTTTTTTTTGGTTTGCATATGAAAGATTTATTTAATGTTACTGTTCTTAAAATATTTTAATTCATTACTTCGTTCGTAATTTATTTTCTTATTCCCTTCCCCCACTGGGCTATTTTCCCTGTTGGAGCCCTTGGGCTTATAGCATCCAGCTTTTGCAACTAAGGTTGTAGCTTAGCAAGTAATACTGATGATGATAATATTGATATTTGGTCATCGGTTCGATCATTTTCTGTTGGTTCAAGTCCACCACAACAGTTCCAATATTTCATATTGTTCCCCAACATGATTACCAAGTTTGGTGAAAATCGGTACTGTGATTTTGTGTAAAGTTCCTCACAAACAAACAAATGAATCATCCAAAATATTACAAATTCATCCTTGGGTCATACCCAACATGACTACCTATTTTGGTGAAAATCGGTACAGTAGTTTTTGTGTAAAGTTGCTACAAACAAACAAATAAACTAAGAAACAGACGACAGGGGTTCGTTCGTTCGCTCGTTTAAGAACGCCTTGACTAGGGCAAGACATGGGCTCTTGCACTAGGCCAGCCCAGCACAGTGTAAAATCCGGACGTCTGACGTCGGATGCCGTCCGGGAGAATAGAAAACCGCTTGTATCCCCGGTAAAGGCGCCATAATACACCACTTTTTTTACACTGGTAATTTTCACTGATACTTTCTGTTATTTCCTGAATAAATATTCGAAAAATATTGATTTATTTTCATTTTAATGAGAATAATCTCAATCGGACGTCAACATTACACTATTTAACTGCCCGCTATTTTACCCTGTTAGGATAAAAGCCGGACGTCGCCCTACCTAGTACTCTCATTCAAACCTTTAGTGGATCATACTAAACCTATTGGCAACTAAATGCAGGGTAAAGGGAGTGGTAGGCCCTATCTCCTTATGTTACTTTACAGCCGGGTAAATTCTTATCTGTGACTGCTGATTGGCGACGTCCGGCTTTTCTCCTAACAGGGTAAAATAGCGGGCAGTTAAATAGTGTAATGTTGACGTCGGATTGAGATTATTCTCAAGAACATGAAAATAAACCAATATTTTTCGAACATTTATTCATAAGATAACAGAAAGTATCAGTGATCATTACCAGTCACAAAAAAGAGGTGTATTTTCGCGTCTTTCCCGGTGATACAAGCGATTTTCTATTCTCCCGGACGGCATCCGACGTCTGACGTCCGACGTCCGGATTTTACACTGTGCCGGGCAGCCCATAAGAGGGAGGGACAGGGCAGACAAGGGTGAATACATACCCTTCGCAAAAGCTTCGATTTTGGCGAAGGCGATAATCATAATGCCATATGCGGTTGTAAGTCATTCTACTTCCCCTATGCATCTATGAATATCAAAAGACTAGACTGACATGAATTTAGATCAGTATTGTGGTCAGGGGTAAATGTTTTGGGTCCAAGTAATATATTGGAAGGCTACCCGAGTGCATTCACATGGGGTCCGAAAAATCGGCTTAGAGCCAAGGACAAGAATGTGCATTTGTGATTGCGAGGGGAAAAATGAGTTGCATTTCTTTGCTTCGAGATTTGTCTTGCTTTCTTGACATTTTTCCTGATTGGTCAGCCAAGAAATCATAGATTTTACATCAGCGATAATGATAAATTCGTTTACTGGTTAAAACGCAGTAGAAATTGTCACTATTAGAAAAATAAAGGTAAAATAAAAATTCCGATTGCGTAATGGCTGTTTGCTTGTAAAATAAAAATTCCGATTGCGTAATGGCTGTTTGCTTGTAAAATAAAAATTCCGATTGCGTAATGGCTGTTTGCTTGTAAAATAAAAATTCCGATTGCGTAATGGCTGTTTGCTTGGCAACGATCTTATTTTCTTATATAACTCTGCTCTCCTCAGAGCAGAACTGCAAACCTGAATATTTCTTATTATTTAGGTACAATAATGAAGCATAAGAGGTTAATTTGAATTATGATCTCTCTTTGATGTCCTTTTCATATGAAAGCAATTCTTCATTTTAAAAACATTCGTAAGTAGAAAGAGATCACAGTTTGGGCGGTAACACCCAAATAAAACTCGACAGTTTCTTACCTCTTCGGTGCTAAATGACGACAAGGAAGTTATGTGACTCTCATACTGGGAAGAAAAATTCAAGTTCTTATTTATGATAACATAAATATTTCCTTTCATTGCTCTTAATCCAAAGCGCATAACTAATGCTGAAGTTGGTTTTCTAGCCTGAACTAATTTCCACGAAAAAAAACATATATTTCTCATAAATATGAGATGGCTGATTTTTGTAGTCTTGTGCTTTTGAAATAATGTATGTATGTACGTATATATATATATATATATATATATATATATATATATATATATATATATATATATATACATATATATTTATATATATACACACATTATATATATATATATATATATATATATATATATATATATATATATATATATATATATATACATATATATTTATATATATACACACATTATATATATATATATATATATATATATATATATATATATATATATATATATATACATATATATTTATATATATACACACATTATATATATATATATATATATATATATATATATATATATATATATATATATAGATGTATGTATTTTTTTATATATACATTGTAATTGTTCAGTGGCTACTTTCCTCTTGGTAAGGGTAGAAAAGGGTCTTTAGCTATGGTAAGCAGCTCTTCTATGAGAAGGATACTCCAAAATCAAACCATTGTTCTCTAGTCTTGGGTAGTGCCATAGCCTCTGTACCATGGTCTTCCACTGTCTTGGGTTAGAGTTCTCTGGCTTGAGGGTACACTCGGGCACATTGTTCTATCTAGTTTCTCTTCCTCTTGTTTTGTTAGAATTTTTATAGTTTATATAGGAAATATTAATTTCAACGTTTTTACTGTTCTTGAGATATTTTATTTTTCCTTGTTTCCGTTCCTCACTGGGCTATTTTCCCTGTTGGGGCCCCTGGGCTTATAGCATCCTGCTTTTCCAACTAGGATTGTAGCTTAGCATTTAATAATGATATATATATATATATATATATATATATATATATATATATATATATATATATATATATATATATATATATATATATGTATGTTTGTATATATACATTAATTATGTATATATATATATATATATATATATATATATATATATATATATATATATATATATATATATATATATATATATATAAATACATATATACATATATATACATATATACTTATATATATATATATATATATATATATATATATATATATATATATATATATATATATATAGATTTATGTATGTTTGTATATATACATTAATTATGTATATATATATATATATATATAAATACATATATACATATATATATATATATATATATATATATATATATATATATATATATATGTATATATATATATATATATATATATATATATATATATATATATATATATATATATATATATATATATACATAATTAGTGTATATATACAAACATACATAAATCTATATATATATATATATATATATATATATATATATATATATATATATATATATATATACATAAATAATGTATATACAAACATACATACATCTATATATATATATATATATATATATATATATATATATATATATATATATATATATATATATATATATATATATATATATATATAATCATTATTAAATGCTAAGCTACAACCCTAGTTGGAAAAGCAGGATGCTATAAGCCCAGACGACGAGGGTGAATATATACTCTTCGCAAAAGCTTCGATTTTGGCGAAGGCAATAATCATAATGCCATATGCGGTTGAAAGTCATTTTACTTCCCCTATACATCTATGAATATCAAAAGACTGGACTGTCATGAATTTAAACGGAAGGTGAACGCTGGCCAGATACATCAACAACACTTATAAGTGGGAAAAGATGTAGACAAAGAAGTGAAGCAGTCACTCAAATAACTAAAAGTAGTGCATTTTGCCCTGTCTGCCCTGTCATTAATTAGGTCAGTATTGTGGTCAAGGGTAAATGTTTTGGGTACAAATAATCTATTGGAAGGCAACCCGAGTGCATTCACACGGGGTCCGAAAAATCGGCTTCAGGCCAAGGACAGGAATGTGCATTTGTGATTACGAGGGGAAAAATGAGTTGCATTTCTTTGCTTCGAGATTTGTCTTGCTTTCTCGACATTGTTCATGATTGGTCGGCTAAGAAAGAAAAAATATACTTCGTCAATGATGATAAATTTGCTTACTGGTTATCAGATAACGCAGTAGAAATTATCACTACCACAAAAATTAAAAATAAAATAAGAATTCACATTGCATAATGACTGTCATGAATTTATCAGGAAGGTGAAGCAGTCCCTCAAATAGCTAAAAGTTGTGCCTCTTACCCTGTCGTTAATTAGATCAGTATTGTGGTCAGGGTAAATGTTTTTGGTCCAAATAATCTATTGGAAGGCAACCCGAGTGCATTCACACGGGGTCCGAAAAATCGGCTTCAGGCCAAGGAGAGGAATGTGCATTTGTGATTGCGAGGGGAAATATAAGTTGCATTTCTTTGCTTCGAGATTTGTCTTGCTTTCTCGACCTTTTTCCTGATTGGTCAGCCAAGAAATCTTAGATTTTACATCAGCGATAATGATAAATTCGTTTACTGGTTAAAACGCTGTAGAAATTGTCACTATTAGAAAAATAAAGATAAAATAGAAACTCCGATTGCGTAATGACTGTTTGCTTGGCCTACATCTTATTTCCTTATATAACTCTGCTCTCCTCAGAGCAGAACTGCAAACCTGAATATTTCTTATCATTTAGGTACAATAATGAATGAAGCATAAGAGGTTATTTTGAATAATAATCTTTCTTCGATGTCCTTTTCATATGAAAGCAATGCTTCATTTCAAACACATTCATAAACTAAAAAATATCACAGTTTGGGCGTTAACACCCAAAGAAATCTCAGCAGTTTCTCACCTCTTCGGTGCTAAATGGCAACAAGGAAGTTATGCGACTCGCATCCTGGGAAGAAAAGTTCTAGGTATTGAAGGTTAAACGACACAAAACTAAAACCTTTTCTTCGTGCTCTCGTTTCTCATACATTATGAATACATTGGAAAGTAGTAGGTTGGCCAAGACACTAGCTACCCGTTGAGATACTACCTCTAGAGAGTTATTGAGTCCTGTGACTGGCCAGACAGTAGGCTACTACATTGGATCCATCTCTCTGGTTACGGCTCATTTCATCTTTGCCGACACATACACAGAATAGTCTGGTCTATTCTTTACACATTCTTTTGTTTCTTGATACATTTGACAACACTGACATTACCAAACAAATCTTCTTCTCCTGTACTTGCCATCTTTTTGCTTATTATTATTATTATTATTATTATTATTATTATTATTATTATTATTAGCGAAGCTACAACCCTAGTTGGAGAAGCAAGATGCTAACAGCCCAAGGGCTGCAACAGGGAAAAATAGCCTAGTGAGGAAAGGAAATGAGGAAATAAATAAACGATATGAGAAGTAATGAAAATTAAAATAAGATATTTTAAAAACATTAACAACATTAAAACAGATATTTGATATATAAATGACTGGATATTTGTTATATAACCTAAAGTAAAATAGATCATGGAATGCTTCTATTCTGAGAGAGAGAGAGAGAGAGAGAGAGAGAGAGAGAGAGAGAGAGAGAGAGAGAGAGAGAGAGAGAGAGAGAGAGAGAGAGAGAGAGAGAGAGTGTGTGTGTGTGTGAGTTGGGCGTGGTTGATAGTGCCAACAGCTGTCAAACTAGGCTGTAGACACCTAGGAAAATATATCTTGAATCAATTCATTTATTGAACCAAACGATTCAGAGCTCTGTGCGAATTTTGAAATTCCTAACTGAGCCCATAGAAAGATGTATAAACATATAACAGTTTATATCAGGGATTGCGTCTGCTTCCTTTCAAATGAATATCTGACAAAGGGTTGTGCACGATGTGGTGAAATGAACAATGAATTTGTCTATTATATACGCTGTGTATGTTAAACTATTTACATTCCATTCCTGTAATATATGCAGTATGCATTGAATGAATTGACGCCTTAACACAAGGTTCACACCTTTTTTTTTTTTTCAAAAAATCTTGGATCCTCACAAGTCCCCCCTATAAAGAGTGTAACGAGCTGACATTTTCTCTGGACGTAGTGTCAACAGTTGTGGAGACTTTAGCCATTCGTACGATAATTATCGTGCATCTACATTATTTTAGGTCCAGTACGATGTACGATACATACCTTTGGTATATACAAATGTGTGTGTTTGATTAAAGAATTTAAAATACCTTGAAATAAGTGATATATGTTACTCCTTCATAATCATATTGAAAGTGTAGACGATAATTTTGGTTAAAGAAAAACGATAATTTTAAGGTTCATGTACGATAATCCAGTGGAAATAATCTGGTCACCCTGGCATATGCTTTGTTTACCTCAGTGGCCCTTGGCTCTTTGTGACAATCTGAGTTGTTTTTTTGTGTCCCGCTTTTTGTCCCCTTTTGGGTTCGTGTTACCTTCTAATTGTGCCTTATATATTCCTTACCATGCCTAAACAGGCCATGGATAAGACCAAACGCATAAAAAGAGCCACATTGTTCAAAACAAACCATAAATTACCGGAAATATCGAGTCTCATTGGTGTGAGGCCACAAACAGTGCAGCACTTGATCAAGTGCTATCGTGAATATGGGGAGGCTTGCATTCCTGTCCCTTTCCCAAATCCTGGTAGACCCCGTAAGATGACTTTAGGAACCAGAAAACTTATGTTAAGCGAGGATCCTTCCTTACTTGTCTATCAATAAGTTTTCTGGTCCTTAAAGTTGTCTTATGAGGTCTACCAGGCTTTGGCAAAGGAGCAGGAACGCAAGCCTCCACAGAGTCACAGAAGCACTTGATCAAGTGTTGCACTGTTCGTGGCTTCACACCAGTGAGACTCGACATTTCCGGTAATTTATGGTTTGATTTGAAACAATGTGACTATTTTAACGTGTTTTTTCTTATCCATGGTCTGTTTAGACATGGTAAGCGGTATATATAAGGCACAATTGGAGGGTAACACGAATCCAAAAGGGGACAAAAAGCGGGACATAAAAAAAAAAAAAAAAAAAAAAAAAAAAAAAAACAATTCTGATAGCCACAAATAACCAAGGGCAACTGAGGTAAACATAACATATGCTAAAGTCTCCCCCATTGTTGACACTACGTCCAGAGAAAACGTCGGTACGTTACACTCTTTTTAGGGAGGACTTATGAGGATCCAAAACTTTTTGAATAAAGATGTGAACCTTGGTTTAAGGCGTCAATTCATTCCACGCATACTGTGTGTGTGTGTGTATATATATATATATATATATATATATATATATATATATATATATATATATATATATATATATATATATATATATATATATATATATATATATATATATATATATGTATATGTATATGTATATGTATATGTATATGTATATGTATATGTATATGTATATGTATATGTATATGTATATGTATATGTATATGTATATATATTTATATATAATATATATATATATATATATATATATATATATATATATATATATATATATATATCAACAACAAATATAGCCGTTTCTAGTTCACTGCAGAACAAAGCCCTCAGACATGTTTTATTCATGTCTGGGTTTTGACCAGTTTTAAACACCACGTTGGCCAGTGTGAATTGGTGATGATGGGATTCTTTAGTTTGCTCAATTGCAGCAAACCAACCTAGTATGGGAGGGCATGACATGTACAGCTTTGCTGATCATTTCAGTACACCAACCCTTTCACCACTTTAAGGTATCCGCACTCAGAAAGCATATATATATATATATATATATATATATATATATATATATATATATATATATATATATATATATATATATATATATATATATATATATATATATATATATATATATATATATATATATATATATATATAATGTTGAAATTAAACTTTGCAAACAGGAAGAAAAAAACAGCTGCTGACTAACTACCAAAATTCTTCTCAAAAAAGTAAAGGAGACGACTTAGCCACGATGATATTACAAGAGTATATTAACAGAAATGAAGAGAAGGCTCTTGTTAAAAATGTTATATGTTTAATTCACTTAGATTTTAGAAAGGAAAACCAATCCTACCATTTCATCCATTTTAAAACTAATTGGAAACTCGCATTGTTTCCGAGTCCTTCTCTGACGTCATCATGCCACCCGCTTAACTTGGCCATCCACCAGTCAGGACATTAAAATACGCTAAATTAAGAATATGGGATAAATCGAATATTTTCAGCAAGCTTTAGTAACAGATTTAATCTTAATATGTCTTTTAATCGTCATATCATCGGATTAAAGAGTTATTTTATGTTTATTTTTAATATATTACAACGTATTTTGTTCGTAGGTTATGGTGTTCATTTCGTCTATAGTGGGCGAGTCCATTGAGGATTTAGGGTAAAATTAAAGTAAACTCTCCACTGTGGGCAAATCCATTTAAGGTTTAGGGTAAAATTAAAGTGTATGTGAATTCAAAAGTCATTACTTTAATTCTATCTGTCACATTACATCAATATCGTAAAACCATAAATCAAATAGAATATAAGTACAAGTAAGGAAATTTATATGGAAGGATATCTCACGAGAAAATGACAAAAATCAGTGTTGTGTAAAACCCTTCTTCCCCTTCTGTTTAAAAGTGCTGGTGCCCAAAAATGGTTCTCGTGTTTGCCGACAGATGGTGCTGGAAACTCGTTTAAAGTTTAAATAATCGGGAATTTTTGTTTAAAGGAATACCAAGAAATTAATCATGAGATCACCTCCGTGTGAATATGTTGATAATATAAATATTAGAAGAAAAATATCGTTTATAATCTTAACAGCTATCGAATAATAATTTCAGTATATCAAATTTTAAGTTTTTGTGGCGAAAACAAAAGCACATCTCTCGGAAGTTTCGTGATCAAACGATTCCATTTAGGAACGAAACATTCTGGGAAACAACGGATTCAAATATGGTGTTTCGTTGTGATTTTTATTATTTTTTTTTTTCGTTTTTTAAAGACGATTAGAAGCTTATCTTTACTGAGACGTGTTTAAGGCGAAGGATTAAGGAACTTTAGAATTGATATGATAACATCGATGCAATAGAGGACTCTCAATTAATTATCTAATCCTTCGATTCAGAGCAGAGGCCGACGGGGGTGACTCTCTTAAGTCCATATGAAGCGAAGTCATGGTTTTGAAAACAATTCTTCCTATCTTGGTGTACATTGGATAGTATTTTTTTTTTATTGTTATTTACTGACCTTGCAATCTGATGGACTGGGGTTCGAGTCCCGCTCAAGACCGATAGCTTCACGTAGTGTTTGCTACACCCTTTCTCTCTCTCTCTCTCTCTCTCTCTCTCTCTCTCTCTCTCTCTCTCTCTCTCTCTCTCTCTCTCTCTCTCTCTCTCTCAGATAATCATTTGCATGGTACAATTTAACTACAGTATAACTTTTAGACAGAGTTTTTAAATACTTTTCGAATTCATCCCAAGAAAATTTTAGGAGAATAAAAGTATTACGAAGTTTCTCGAGTTCCCTGACGAGCTACATATACACAAACGTACACACTCACACGAACACACACAGAGGAATCCTGTGACGGTCAAATATATATATATATATATATATATATATATATATATATATATATATATATATATATATATATATATATATATATATATATATATATATATATATATATATATATATATATATATTATTATTATTATTATTATTATTATTATGCTACAACATTAGTTGAAAAAACAGGATGCTATAAGCACAAGGGCTCCTCCAAGGATAAATAGCCCAGTAAGGAAAGGGAATAAGGAAATAAATAGAAAAGTAATAATGAATAATCAAAAAAAAAAAAAAATAAGAACAGTAACAACATTAAAATAGATTGGTCCCAGACCAGGACCGTGAGTTTAAGCTGTTTACTGGGGAGGCCACTGCTGTGGTTTGGCACCACAGTATTGAGATATGTCTAATGTTTAAAGGTCGCTCATGAATGGCAGAGGCAAGCAGGACAGTGGCCAGGAGACTGGCCACATATACATATGATCAGCGCCCAAGGCCCCTCTCTACCCCAGCTAGGAACAGGGAAGGCCAGGCAATAGCTGTTCTCTCTCTCTCTCTCTCTCTCTCTCTCTCTCTCTCTCTCTCTCTCTCTCTCTCTCTCTCTCTCTCTCTCTCATCTTTGAATTAAGGTTATATCCACATCATAAATATACCTGTTTATAAATAAGTTTAGATTGTTTTGAATTTTGTGTTTTTTGCCAAAGTGTTGGTAAGTTTAATCTCAAAATTTCACATCAAATGGTTTAACTATTTTAATTAAATTAATAATTTTCCGAAAATATCAATATTTTAATTATTCCAAAAGCTTGTTTACAGTAGATAATCCTATTTAATGTTCTTCAATCTAGTGAATGTTAATTTTTTTAATAATATAGTATTAGAATGACAAAATTGCTATCAAAAGGATAGAATATCGTATCCACTGGTTTTAAGCTTTTCATAATCTTTATACAAGTTAAGTATGCATTTAGTACAGTATTTTTTATTCTAACTATGTATCAAATTATTTAAGAGAGAGACAATTAGATTATGATTCAATTAAGAAGAAAAACATTTTTTACATTCCGATATTCCTGGAAAATGTATTGTTCCGCAGCCGGGTGTGTCAACCAAAGGTCAACAGTGTCATTAGTCATTACATTGACGCTAGTAGTTGAAGGAAGACACGTTTTTGAAATTTTCAGCAGTTAAACATCTCACGTTTCTCCAGAGGTTGGTACCGTTAATTTACTTACCAGATCTGGTATATTAATGTATTATTAGAGTTATTGTTGAATAAGAAATGGGTAGATATTTAATTTTGCTGTGTTGGTAGGCCTACTCCATTTTGAGCCGGGAGTCAATGGCCAAGGCATTTTACCAGTGGCAGAACTTCGTAGGTCCAAACCCTATTTACTGCGCAAGTCCAAATCCAAGTCTTATGTGTAATGAATATTAGATTTAATAGGTCATAGAAGTTTTTTTCAATAATGTTTTTCCCCCTGAGTGAAAATATATTTTTATTTCGAATTATAAAACCAAGTTGTGACTAAGCATACTGAAGTAGGACTAAATCTCTGGTAAAATTATAGAACAACACGGGACTACTTTTCCAATAGATAAAACTACTTTTCCTACAGCAAATAATGTGGTTTAAATGAATTTGACCTTTATTGCCACCACAAGTAAACCGTTCTCCCATTATCCCTCCCCCTTACCAACTGACACGGGTGGGAACCCGAGACTTTGGGTGGACAAAAATAGGAAAAACTTGATCATTTAACACTTTCGAGGTTTATAAACGGCTGCAGAACCTAACAAACCCACCCAACCTAGCCTAGTAATTCCCAGGGCAAAGGCCTAGCTGGGGGCAGGTCCCCAAGACCACTCTTACAGATCACAAACCTAGCTAGGAGCAAGCCCCTAGACCACCTCCCCCAGATCACAGACCTAGATGTAAACAAAAGTGAAATACATATTTCAGGGTAATAGGATGCCAATATTTTGTGTAATTTTTTGTGGATTTATTATGCATCTTCTAAATAGTTATGCATAAGTAACACGATGTTGTTTTACAAGAGCCATTTTTTCCCATCGGGATTCGGTTCCACCATGACTATTTCAGTCATTGTTTAAAACTGTTTCTGTTCAGTAAATTGCTATTGTTGCTCATATGAAAGTAAAAACAAAATACACTCTAAATAATGGCCTACTTGATTATGCACAGCTCATCCATGTTCCCATTGCCAGAGCCGAGGAGCAGTGAGATAATGTATAGTTGCGAGTGAAGCAAGCCACAGCCGAGCCAAAACCATTTGAGGGATCTGAATACAGTAGTATCCATGGAGATGGCGTGTGCAGCATATCCATGTACCTCTTTCCAGAACAGGGGAGCAGTGAGACAATATTTGCAAGCAAAGTGAGCCAAGTCCTTGAAAACACCATTTGCGAGTCATAATGTGAATCATAAATAATTACAATACTTTAATTTTATGCCACTTAAACCATATAATTTTCCACCGGTTATTTTGTGTTTATTATGCATTTACAATCATTACTATTGCTGAAAACCACTCATTTCTGGGGTTTCCCCATTCAAAACTGAGGTTTCCCCCAAGTAGCCCATAATTATTGTTATATGGTGGGTGGTGTTGGAAAAATCATGAACGGGTGGTATGCCCCAATATTCATAGTCGGAAAAGGATAAAATGCAAGAGAACGTGTAGGAGAAATATTTGGTTTGTGTATTTGGCTAGAAATTAATGGATGTATTTACCCTTTTATCACATGACGCTCAACTATCAGAAGTACCTGTAGGTGAAAATGCGGGTTTTTTCTTGCTGTTGCCCATTTAACTATGAAGGTGGTCAAATATTAATGATGGTATGGTATTTATTTTCAGTTCTGAGATTTCTGGTTGTTTGGGTGATGGTGTGCACCTAATTGTTCCAGATTGGTTTATTTTACAAGTGCTTTGTTTAGTGTAGTAGATCCTTTTATAAAAAGCAGAACAGGAAATACATCTTTAAGGTAGACCTAAACCACCCAGTAAGGCTTGAGTATACATTTCAACTCCTAGATAATGGACGGCCCAGTTGGAAAGTTGGGATTTTTGTGTACGGTTGAGCACATATAGAATGTACTGTAATGCACTAATCTTTCGTTATGTAATATTGCAAAAAATCTACTGTACACTGTATATGAATACACAGAACATTAGTGATGTCTTAGCTTAGGCACCAGGTCTCAACCTAGCTAGCCTGAACCCCTCTCCCACCTAGCGAGACCTAACCAAATGAAAATGGAATCAAGTTAGGTGAGTGCAACCTGATAGGTCGTTTCATAATCTAGCCTACAGTGTTATAGACTAAAACCAAAATCATGGTCCTGACCTATAATTTAAGGCAACCGATTTAAAGTACTGTATTACTACAAAATGCTGTCTATTATATAAAGTGAATATGGGGCTGCCTCATATGTTTAAACAAGATTTACTGCCTTTCCCTACCTGAATTACAGGAACGTGTACTATCCTTAACCTAACCTAGGATGCGGGATCCTTACCTAGCCATGCTAAGACACCCCCCACCAACTTATGTGACTTACAGTGCTGTAGATAGAATTAAATTGCTGATATACAGTATCCCAACATCACATACGATGCTGTAGATTAAATCAAATTATGGAATTATATCCCAACTTAACCTACCGCGTGACTTATTCCTGTTTAAAACATAACTCAAACAGTTATCAAACCTTTACTGTAGAATTATAAGTTCTGCAATATAGCTTGTAATACAGTTTGGCTCATCAAAACTTTACCTAAGGCACAAGTAACAAAAATTCACAGCATAACACATTGCAACTGTATACTGTAATAGTTAAATAACTTGGCAAAATTAGATTTGCCTTTAAGAAGTGGTATATATTTTTTTACTTGTTTAAGCATAATTTGTTCTGAACTTGAAACAGAAAGAGAATAATAACTTGAATATAAAGCAACACGTGATAGACTTGCTAGTATATAAGGCATTAATTGGTAATATATACTTATTTCTAGCCAAACTGGCATTTTCTATAGGAAATGGTCGAGTGCGGCCTATTTTGGCAAATTTCTCTATATAGGTAATTGGGACTGGGTCATAATTACTTGTGTATTACCCAATTTTTCCCTTTTGAGAGTGTGTTGTGGTTACTGCACATGCATTGCTTTTCAGTGGTTTTTGGTAGCTTTGTTGTTTTGCATGATGTCATCCTTAGCTTGCTTTATGATTGAATTAAGAGCTGTTAAATATTTATGCGTAAGTTTCCCGATGTTGTTTTACAAAGCCTTTTTTTCCCATCTGAATCAGTTCCACCATGTCTACCGTTGGGAGAAAATGTCTTCCATGTGGGAATTCAATCTATTTCGAAATTTGGTGTAATTTAATTTTTTTTTTTCATTGATTGTTTAAAATACTGTTCAGTATATATCTATTGTTGCTCGTATGATAGTGAAACTATCCCCTGGTTAATACATGATACTCAGTTTTCCAGCGAAACTGGAATTTGCTTTAAAAAAGGGATATGTGTTAGCTACTTTGGCATTTTTCTCAGTATGATTAATAGAAGTCTACGACTTGAGTATCGTCTGATTCAAATGTGAACACTATATCCAAGTCTGTTAGTTGTTTAACTTTAGAAACCTAATGGTGGGTTATTAGGCATGCGTTAGTTTCATTTGCTTGGGGAACTGAGTGTTTTTTAATGACATATTTATCAGCTTGTTTTTTAACTAATTAAGAGCTTATAAGTACAGTACTGTACTTAGGCTACGCTAAAGTCCCTGAATGTACTTTTACTTCTCCCATATGAAATGATGGCTAATCTCCATTTGTGGTGGTTATATCAAGTTTTACCCACTTTTACCCTTGCTATGTTTAGTGTTACCCAGTCCTTCTTGGTGAGGGTTGTTTCACTGGGCATCCCTTCGTTTAGGCTAGGCAGCTCCTCATTGGATGGATATTTGTCGCTTTCCTGCCTCTTTTCTAGCTTGTGAGTAGCTGCCCGAAAAGGTTCTAGTCCGTTCACTGTTGCGAAGCTTTTGCGGGATTTCAGTCTTGGCCTTGCTTCCTGATGATTGTGGAATGGATGCAAGGGGTCATTGATTTGTGTATTTTTTCAGTTCTTGCTAGCATTTCTCGTCTTATATTGGGTGGTGGGATATCGTCTACTTTGTAGGAAGATGGTAGAGGTGTTGGTTTTAGAATGCCAGTAATAATCCAACATGACTTATTTAGCACTGTCTACCTCATGTGCATGGCTTAGATTTATACAAAGGGGTACTAAAATCTAGGAGCTTGCAGTTGTGCGAGTCATGCCGACGCTTTCTAAAGATTTGGTGATGTAAACACATTATATTAGTCAAAACAATATTTAGTTCGTTATTTGAGGTTAAATAATTTAGTAATTCGATGAGACAATGATGGGTCCGTCAAGGGACAAAGGCAGGATAGGGCAGCCAATGGTGGATAAAGGCAGGGTTATATTAAAGAATAAGGTTGGATAGATTTTTCATTGATTTAAGGTAACATTGGTTAATCATTGGCAAAAGTCATATTGCTGTTGTGTTAATAGTTTTGGATAGGTTATTTAAAGTATACCCAGTAAGTAAAACACATCGAATAAGCTTGTCGGTGAACTAGTCGAGATTAGGTTAGTGAGTCAAAGAGTGTGTGATAAAGTTATCCATATTTAAACTAGTTAAGATGGTGAAGATTGATAGAATAAGCTGGTTCATTGATTGAAGGTTAACCAGAAAATTCACTTAGAAGTATTAAGTGAGTCAAAGATTGTGTGATAAGGTTTACTATATATAAACTAGATAAGTAAGATGGTGAAGATTGATAGAATAAGCTGGTTCATTGATTGAAGGTTAACCAGAAAATTCACTTAGAAGTATTAAGTTAGTCAAAGATTGTGTGATAAGGTTTACCAGAGTTAAACTAGATAAGTAAGATGGTGAAGATTGTTGGAATAAGCTGGTTCATTGATTGAAGGTTAACCAGAAAATTCACTTAAATAAATTGATTGATATGATAGGATAGCTGGAGTTATTTTGTGAAGGATCCATGCTATATATAATGAAAGTTTAGAATGCCATTTTAATTACGAGAGGGGTATATATCCTTGATAAATTTAGGAAGTTGCAGGTCTTATTTTTGGTGAGGGGAACACAATGATTATTCATTTGCACAGCTCTATACTCTTGTATACTAAGCAATATTTTACTCCTGAAACTATTACTGTGTCAGTAAATCTTGTTTTTTCTCAGAATTTATAAACATCGTTTTTCTGGGCTCAACCTGTGCCGGCCAGTGAAATGTTCCTAAAGCACCATTTCTAAGGAATATAACTGCTAAGATATTACCAGAGAAAAAATGCATAGGAATGTTAGGTTGAAATAGCTCGCTCACCTATTGGTGTCCGTATAATCTAGGGCGTAATATAATATGACCAGAGGTCTCGTACCATTTAGATATCTCCTCTTCAAAATCCCTCAATAGTGAGGTGCGGATCAACCTCCCCTGCTGCGCAGACTAGTACTAACAACTCTACCCACGATTGCCCATCACTCCTTTATAGCACCTGATACATTTTAGTTGGTTTTGTTTTTCTCGGTGTTTTTTGCATTATTTTCCCCTCTACGCATCAATGGCGGAATCCCAAGTTTATAAACATCGTTTTTATATGAATGTTTTTATGAGTATTGTGTGTTTTTGAGCAGGTATCCTCTGTGGTGTAAGGTAGAATATTTCATTCAGGGAATTTATGGTTTATTGATGATCTCTTGAAGAAAACAGTGAAATACCAGAAGTCAGTCATTCGATTTGTGAAGTATTTTCTTGTTAGGATTCAGGAATTGATACTTTTTTACTTTACATGATATACTTTAGGTTGTAATGGTTGCTATAATGAATATCGTGGACATGTCTGTCATTATTTCCAATATTTTAGAATATTTTTTTTATTTTTAGTTTATCATGTAGAATGTTTTACCAAAAGTGTGGTCATGATATTGAAGTGCACAGTAAAATTTTCTATTAAGAAAGATATATCTGTAAAATTAACGTCTTTTATTCATTTTTCAGACTAGAATCATCAAAAGGAAATGAAATTATAGTCTCCTGCTCAAGCTAGAAAATTAAACTGCTGTAAGACATTCCTAATGACGTCAAAATGAAGATCTGCCGCAAATATTCTGGGATTTACTACAGAAAAAAATTCCAGAAGGTTTCAGAAGACAAAATTTGAAGTTCAAAAGGAGTAGCAAATCGTCTCGACTGAAGTGGCCATACTATCATCAAACATTTTATTGTTACTATTATCACTAGCCAAACTACAACCTATTTGGAAAACCTAGTGAAAACCCTTATGAGAAATATAATTATAGGTGATGAATGCAAGAGTTGATGGGAGAAGTATAAGAGGAAGGCCAAGGTTTGGGTGGATTGATGGAGTGAAGAAAGCTCTGGGTGATAGGAGGATAGATGTGAGAGAGGCAAGAGAGCGTGCTAGAAATAGGAATGAATGGCGAGCGATTGTGACGCAGTTCCGGTAGGCCCTGCTGCTTCCTCCGGTGCCTTAGATGACCGCGGAGGTAGCATCAGTAAGGGACTCAGCAGTATGAAGCTTCATCTGTGGTGGAAATGTGGGAGGTTGGGCTGTGGCACCCTAGCAGTACCAGCTGAACTCGGCTGAGTCCCTGGTTAGGCTGGAGGAACGTAGAGAGTAGAGGTCCCCTTTTTTGTTTTGTTCTTGTTGATGTCGGCTACCCCCCAAAATTGGGGGAAGTGACTTTGGTATATGGATGGATAATTATAGTCCTTCAAATATTTTAAATGCTCAATTTACTAGAGTTTTTGAGATTTTAGGGATCTGTGTGTTACAAAGGTCACTCCATTTATATCACATTAGTTCAATAGTAGTCACTAACTGAGAATTGAAGAACAGAAGTCGAGTTAAAGTAAATAAGTCATTTACAATATCACCAGATTATTTGAAGTTTTTATCAGTTTATTTTTGGAATTTAATTATAAAAGCCATTAATTTTTACTCAGTTTAGTAGCAAGTATTCTATTGGCTCCTAATCATTACAGAGTAAGTGCATATAAAGCTATTTTAGTTAATTATGAATTTTCTGTATCTTTCCCTTAATAAATACAAGTGAAGCTATTTTTTCTAGTAAATTCTAAACGTCTAAAATTTAACTTGAAAATCAGGTCCAAATCTACATTTATGAGCGTTGACTTTTCTAATTAAAACTCGGATTGCAATTTCTTAATTTTTATTTGATATTAAACAATCACAATCGTTTGAATAGTTAACTGGTTCCAAGTGCCTTTAAAATAATTAGCCGAAATTATTATAGTTCATGTTAAATGGAGTGGCTTTATGTATTATTATAAATGTTTTTTTGAAAAGGTAAATTTAACAATAACAATCGGGTAAGACTAACAAATGTAAATGAGGAAGGACTTCTGCCTTACAAATTTGCTGTTCATGTTTTCAATTTTTTTTAACTATTGCTAAATCAAATGTCAATTTCCTCTGGACCTCTTAAAATCAAGGTCGCATAATTTTCAGCATTGTGTGAAATACTGTAAACAAGTTATTTAAATGTGTGACTGAAGGGAAATTTGTATTAATCATCTTTTTAGCAATTAATTTGAATTCAAGTACAATAATTGCATGTGGATATAACCTCCAACTACTTATTTTTAACTATGAATATTTTCTTCATCTCTATGTATACCTTTTCATCTCTTTCTTTCGATATTCTCATACAATTAGTAGCAACTGACATTGAAATTTTCTCCTACACAACGTCGAATTTATGGTAGGCCTATGTTCTCTTAAAAAGGTATAAGCAGATATTCTCAAGTCCGTAGCTACTTGATAAAAAAAAGATAGTCTGGTTTTCTAATTAGCCACAGTTTGTCACAGTTCAGTAACTTTTTTTCATTGAGCGGGGAGGGGATAGCTTATCATAATCCAGGAATATACACGTGTATAAGTTTTGCTATTTTGAATATACTAGAGAAGTAAAATAAATGCTAATTGATGATTTTTGCTAATATATTTCAAAATATGCGAGAGAAATAAAAAATGAATATCGATGAGTTTTTGTCTTATATATTTCAAAATATACTAGATAAATAAAAAATGCTAATTGAAGAGTTTGGCTTATATATTTCAGAATATGTTAAAGTAAAAAATGCTTATTGCTGATTTAGCTTATGTATTTCAAAATAACCCGTCCTATTTCCTTTCCTCCAGTAAATCCCCAGTACTAGAATTATTTCCATATATTTCACTTGAAGAGAGAGAGAACCAAGTATGCTCTGTAAAGAATTCGTTTTATATTTATTAAATAAATTTATTGTGCGAGTAACTGGTCCATTCATGATTAGAATAATTTTGAATGTTTATGATGGGAATCCCTATGTTTTAGTATTGCTAAGTATTAGAAGCCTAATATCTCTCTCTCTCTCTCTCTCTCTCTCTCTCTCTCTCTCTCTCTCTCTCTCTCTCTCTCTCTCTAATGCACTGCCAGCTCATCTAAGAAACGTATCAGGAGTGAGCGTAGATGTGTTTAAGAATAAGCTCGATAAACACCCAAGATGCATCCCAGACCATCCAAGACTGGAAGATGCATAAGCAAATCTCTGGTGGATATACGAGGTGCCTCATACTGAGGGACCTGGGGGAACCTAAACATAGAATAGGGCACTAAGGTTCTCTCTCTCTCTCTCTCTCTCTCTCTCTCTCTCTCTCTCTCTCTCTCTCTCTCTCTCTCTCTCTCTCTCTCTCATCTTGGAATTAAGGTTATATCCACATCATAAATATACCTGTTTATAAATAAGTTTAGATTGTTTTGAATTTTGTGTTTTCTCAAAATTTCACATCAAATGGTTTAAGTATTTTAATTAAATTAATAATTTTCTGAAAATATCAATATTTTAATTATTCCAAAAGCTTGTTTACAGTAGATGATCCTATTTAATTTTCTTCAATCTAGTGAATGTTAATTTGTTTAATAATACAGTATTAGAATGACGAAATTGCTATCAAAAGGATAGAATATCTTATCCACTGGTTTTAAGCTTTTCATAATCTTTATACAAAAGATGGCATTAGCTGCCTCGTGTTCTAGTTCAGAATATGGTCTATATAGTTAATAACAATTGGAGTTTGGAACATTTTACAAATTAGGTTTATATTAAAATGTTTTATGAAGGGAATAGTAATTTGAAATATGGCAGTCTTAAAAACCATCAGTGAAGTTGGGTTTAAATTAATGTTCACGAAATACATCTTGCTTATAGATGCTCTTAAGAGTGGTTTTGATGTAAACTTTAAGGATTAATCCTGAAAGGCTTAATTAAGGATTACTTATACCCTAGGAAATAGTCAGGATTAATATTTTGTAAAGAGAATGCTCATATACATCTAGTTTTTGATACGTAGGTTAAACTTGAAGGGATTTAGGAATCGCACGTAGGCACTGCTTCTGAGGAAAGAAAAATAATCAGTTATTCAGGATAGGATCAATTATTTAGGACAATGGGAGGAATAATTACTCTTAGGGAAGCTCAAATAATTGGTTTTTAAGTAAACTTTCAAGATTATTCCTAAAAGGCTCAATTAAAGGAGTAGTTAAACTTAATGAAGGGGTCAGTATATTTGTAAAGAAAATGGTCATATACATCTAGTTTTTGATACGTAGGTTAAACTTAAAAGGGTTTAGGGAGTGCACTTAGGCACTGCTTCCGAGAAAAGAAAAATATTCCGGTCGTGGTCAGTTATTTAGGGCAATGGGAGGAATAATTACTTTTAGGGAAGCTCAAAGAAAAACAAGGGTTTCACGAAATAATCTGGTGAATACCTGCGAGATTCCTTCCAATGTAACATTTTGAAGTAATATAAAAATAGTACTTTGGTTACATTTACACATTTAGAGGGTAATGGATTTTGAAAATTTCATTTGGTATAGAAATGTAGATTGTATCCCGTAAAATGTTAAAGGGGGTTTTATAGGTAGAATAGCTTTGCAAATCTAAAATGTAACGTCATATAAATAAGACACGAATCTAAAGAGGTAATTAGGCAGATATCATTTTGAAATTGTATCTTAAAGGTTAGTACTTTTGAAATAATTACAGAACAGAGTGTATTGTTATAGTTGAAATTTTCAAGTAGATTAAAAGTGTAGATTTTATACTATTAAAAGTGGGTTCATAGGTGAAATTACTTTGCAAAAAAAAAAAAAAAAAAACTGAAATTTTCAACTTGATTAGAAAATTAGATTTTAAACTATTAAAAGTGAGTTTATAGATAGAATTAGTTTGCAAAAAAAGAAAGTGGTTGAAATTATCAATTTGATTAGAAGTGTAGATTTTTAACTATTACAAGGGGGTTTATAGGTAGAATTGCTTCGCAAATAAAAAATATATATAAATGGGATGTGAAAAAAAAATTATGTAATTAGGCAGATATGAAAAGCTTAAAAACAGTCGTTTTTTAAGTTAAAAATACTGTTTTTTTGGCCATTTACGATTTTATTAGGTACAAATATTAATCCTTAAAACTTGAGATGCTTGTATAATTCATAACTGTACATTGGTTAAAATTATTTCAAATATTTCTTGTAAATAATAGTTGCTATTTAATATGTCAATTGCATAAGAAAAATTGGTATGGACGAAAATACTTAAGGTACAAGAGCTTAAGTCTTGAATTGTAATTTATGCCAAAAAAAAGTGACATACCTCTGCTAATAGTATAACTGCATATATTGATTAAGTAAAGGTAGATGGTCCAGCATTTTGACATCTGTAATATGGGTTATTATTGACTACTTTAGTTATATCCTAGGTTCATTATAGTCGGAGCTTGAAAGGGTTCATTCATAAGATTTGAGTACAATATAGTTGAATAGCTAATTGAATCAATTTCTTCATTCATAACAAATGATACGTATGAAGTCGAGCAATACTGGGGTTTAGCAAAGGAGTTAAATCTTAATATCCTCATAGTCACCACTAATAGCGATGTTAAGAATTGACCCCAATGTCTTAAACCCCGAGATTGTCCAACTTCAGGTATCTCATATCTGTTATGAATGAAGAAATTTATTATCTATTCAAATATCTTGTACCCAATCTCATGAATGAACCTTTGGCAGCTCTATAATGAACCTAGGATATCACTAAAGTAGTCAGTAATGTCCATATGACTGACATCAAAATGCTGGGCCATCTACCTTTACTAATTCAGTATATAGTTATATTATTAGCAGAAGTATGTCACTTTTTTTGCCATAAATTATCATTCAAGATTCAAGCTCTTGTATTTTTAAGTATTTTCGTCTATACCAAATTTTCTTATGTAACTGACATTATTAAGTATGTCATAAAAAATATATTACACTTCATTAAGCTGTTAAGATATGTTTACCATATTCAAACATTGCATTGTAACTAATGAGGAATTCAAAAATAAAATGCATAAGAAAAGTATATTACAATTTTTTATTTAGTTTCCCCTGGTACATAAAAAGAAAATGGGATGAAAATGAAATGAAAATGGAAAGTAAAAAACAAAGAAAATGGAAATGAAAAAAAAATAAAAAGTAAATTTAAGGACCAAGAGTGTTCTCCCTAAAAGCCCCCCTCCCCCTTTTAGCACCAGTAAATGCCTTATTCCCCATGAAAAATGGACCAAAAAGCTCATGAAATAGTCCTTTCTCCTAATTAGTCACTTGTCCTTTTGGACTGTTATTAATCCCCCATGTACAGAATTTGTTCACCCCCCAACTAGGGTATGAGAGCAGTAGTACCAATGATTTATGGTTGAATATATGCAGTCAAGATGGCAGAACTGTCTGGTAATTCATTTTGGACCAAAGTCCACTTTTTAATCCAGCTCTTTGTCAAAAAGGGTTTTACCTGACTAAAGTCATGATAAATACTGGCCTTGTTATTTCCATTAGATAATATTGCTCAAAAGCCTCTTTAACATGGCAATAAATTAAAGTATTAGGTACAAAAGTATACCTAAATATGGGAACCTTTAACACAATATGGATGAAGTAAAACTTAGAAATTTGTTAAAAGACTTTTATTGTAGAAGATTGAATGCCAAACAGGACACAGGTTTCAGTGTAGTTAGTTTAGTTATATGATAAAAATACAAACACTGAAGTCAATGACATATGCATCAGAATCATGAAACACCAATTTCTGAAAGCTTTAAACGCTCTTGATTCAAAGAAAACTTAATGTTTGTCATGCATTAAGCTCATGATTCGACAAAGAAAGTCTCATAAGTGAGTCTTCCTCCATCCAATACGGCGCCCAGAATGACAAACAATCCCGTTTTCTTTGTTTTCCCAGTCAGTGTCCATTTTCTTTTACTAAACAACTGTTGGTGAGTTTGAAGCTCAGCATTTGAGGTTACATATTTTATGATTGTGTAAGTAAGCAGTGCATTATCTAATATAAAATTATTAATAAAAAAAGAAGGAAAAGGAAAGCCCACCAAGGCCATCCCCTGTCCCACCTAGTAACTAGTAACTTAATGCAAAGTTTTCTTCTGAGTAAGCAATGTTACTAGGCCCTTGAATGCTTTCCTTGTCCTTTTTTTTTTTTTTGTCTTTTTATTAATAATTTTACAAACAATGACATCAGGATTGTAATTCAATGGCTTAAGAAATAGTTTAGAGCTCAAATGAAGTTGAATGGTAAAACATTTGTCATAATCTACATTACTTTAAGGCAGATTCCAGCTATCATAGCTACGTTAATTCTTTAATGAACACATGAAATTATACACTTGAACAAGACATTTCTAAAATGGAAAACAAATTAAACATCTTATAAGTAAAAGGGTAATTTTCAGGCCTTTTGTGCAATTTCAGAACGATCCATTCACTACAGACACCTGAAGCTCTCTCAAAAGCAGACAAGATTCACAAATGCCAAGATGCCTCCCTGTCTCGCCCCATTTCATACACACGATTGAGTCAGGTAAAAGAGAAGAAGACGTGCAAGACTACTGCCCTGACCATCCTTGCTACTCCTCCCAGCAGACAGTCAGATCGGACCGAAGTACGCATTCATCTTACACGTGGACACCCAAATCACTTTAGCCGCGTAATAAAGTTTTCAAATACAAACCCTACAAAATGTATCGCTTGAAAGCGCGTTTAACCTGGAACTCTTTATAAAGCTAATTATGCTATTTATAAACGAAATGGTAAACTTATCAAATTTTTCTGAAACGTATGAATAATTTAATATTTAACTACAGTTTGATTAAGTTTTGATTCCAACTTTATATAACTCTTAATAAACTTAGACTTACAACCAATACCCCAAAAATATACAATATTCCTGCAATTATTAGCATGTCTTATACACCCATAGGATTAAAAGTCATCCTCACTAAATACTATCTTCAACTCATACTATCCTCCTTGCTAAAGTATACTATCCCCAGCACATAAGCCCTAAACATACTATCGTCTTATATTGACTTATAATACACCCCTTATCATCTCTTATTGTACTATAATCTGCCCAATTCCTTTCTATACCATCACGTGAATATATTCCCTGACTAAAATATCCTCAGCCAATTATCAAAGGAGATGATTTATTTTTATTTATAACGCATTTTACACAGGTCCTGTGTAACTCAATACATCACTACGAGTTATGGTCAAAATAGTAATGATCGAGCTATTTTCAGTGATTAGAATAATTCGGTACTTTCTGGATTTTTATCTTTAAAAAGAGTTTGGATTAACCAAACCTAAAATGAAGTTTGAAATGCATTTTTTAAAGTTACTAGAATGAGCTCAGCCACAAAAAGACAGACAGACGGATATTATGTTTGTTGAGTATGATATTTTCTACTGAAAACTCGCACAAGAACAGATATTAAATTAGATACTGAATTAGATATTAAATTAGATATTAAATATTAAATTGAATATTAAATTAGATATTAAATAGATATTGAATTAAATATTAAATTAGATATTAAATAGATATCTAATAAATATTAAATGAATATTAAATAGATACTGTATTAGATAAATATTAAATAGATACTGTATTAGATAAATATTAAATAGATATTAAATTAGAAATTAAATAGTTTTCTTCGGAGCACAAGCGTCTCAAAGCTCCCAAATACCTTTCAATGTAAGGTAGTTGAAAAATTATAAACGAGAGGAAATTTATCTTTAGATTATTAAACAATTACCTAGATAATGACATTTAATAAAGAATTGATTGCGCCTTTTAATTCGAATTATACGAAAAAACCATGAATAGTTTTCATAATAGAGAAAAACGAGGCCATGAATTATAATTTCTATACAAGTACCAATGAAGTGAAATATATCTTTAACTTAGCAAATACTTATCTATAATACTCAGCAGTTCAATAATAATGATATTTAATAATGAAGAAATCATTAAGCGTTTAAATTCGAAAAAAAAACAATAACTTTCGAAGAGAGAAACACAGGACCAGAAATTATAACTTCTATAAAAGTTAATTAATTAAGAATATATATGATAAAGAACAAAACATCAAACTCATAATCTAATATTTATTTCTAGATGACTTTATGAAGACTAAAATTTACTATTTAGATAATTCATATCACGTAATTGATATTTGAAAACTAAAATTGAGATGATAATTTAGTCTTGAAAAGAATTTCAAGTTAAACTCACAGTTCTCTCAGGAAATTTACAGTAATTAAGCTTTTACTAAAACTTCGTGATTTCTCGGTGACTTTACGAAGACTGAAATTTTCTATTAAAAATAATTCAAATCCGCAATTAATATTCAAAATTCTATAATCGAAATATTAATTTGGTCTTTATAGAATTTTTATATGAATTTATATAAAAAAAAAAAACAACTTTTAAGTTAAATTTCATAGTCATCAGGAAAAATTATATTTAGGCATACTCAAAATTTTTGATTTTTTTTACTCTAATATGCCTACATTTTTAAGATTGGTCTATTTCAAAATCTTAAAATGAAATTTTTTTTTCTCATATGTTCTGCTTACTGAAAACTGCGGGTTCTACAGTCTTGGAAAATACTTTTTTTAAGCAAATCTAGTTTGAAACTTGCCAATGGACTGACTGACTGGATGTTGAACTTGCTAAATGGATAAAAAGGATATTTTTCACCTTTTCACACAGTTAAATAAGATTTCTTTTTAAGCTACTGTACGTTACATAAATTACAGTGCAAAACCTACCCTAATTCTGCGAGAAAAACCTAATTTGTACCCATCTACATAAAAAAAAACAAGTTTTAACTAAAATCCTTTCAATCTAACTTCTTTAATTAACACTGACAAAAGCTGACTTCCCATGTCCACCTTGGGACATGATCTATTCAAATTAAATAGGCAAAGTAACGACCTAACTTTTTCATAAGAATCTCACACCAATCATTCGATACTAGCACAACAATCCCTCATTCCTTGCAATGGAATTCATAACACTTTCATAGCACAAAGTCCCAATATTTAATATTTGCAAATTTTTATCAAGATTAAATTAGATACTTTTCAAAGATCAAAATCTACTGGGTTTTAATAATTTTATTTATACTGATGTGCAATGACAGAGTAAATGTGGCTTGAAAATTATTCATCTTATTATCAATAAGAAATTTAAAAAAATATTCTAAGGAAATCCTGCGATTAACGTATTTTTAAGAGGGAAATTGGATTGAATGAATTCAGGAATATAGCCCAGTGCTTGAAAGCTATTAAGCTAGTGCAACTACAGTAGGGTTAAGATCGGTTTTGATAGAGAGAGAGAGAGAGAGAGAGAAGAGAGAGAGAGAGAGAGAGAGAGAGAGAGAGAGAGAGAGAGAGAGAGAGAGAGAGAGAGAGAGTGTTACACTATTTCACTGTGCTGTGGGAAAAAAAATGAACACTAAGGTAGCTAGGTTATAAAATATCCAATTTCCCATACAGTATTTCATTTTAATTACTTTTGCTGCTTCGTCAAATATTTCTAATCTAATCTTATAATTCTCAATTAAAACTCAAAACTACTTTAGGCAGAGTGACCTCTGTTGACCCCATAAGGGCTAACAACTACACCAAGGGTATCCTTGTAGGGTGTAGGCACAGAAATAATTACCTTACAAGGTCAGTAGTGGGTACTGTACTTTGTTTTTTTTCTAGATTTAAACCTTAAGTGATATAGAAAAACATAACTTTAAATATTGTACTGTAACATTTTAAACTGTGCCCTCTTTCATTAAGACAATTTGTAAATTTCTCATTTTAAATAATGAATAAAGTTTGTAATTAGTGTACTTTGTTATTATACTGTAACATTTTAAACAGTACCCTCTTTCAATATGACAATTTAAAAATTTCTCATTTTAAATAATGAATAAAGTTTGTAATTACTTTTATATTGTACTGTAATATTCTAAACTGTGCCCTCTTTCAATATGACAATTTATAAATTTCTCATTTTAAATAATGAGTAAAGTTTGTAATTACTTTGTTATTATACTGTAACATTTTAAACTGTACCCTCTTTCAATATGACAATTTGTAAATAATGAGCAAAGTTTGTTATTACTATAATATTTTACTGTAACATTTTAAACTGTACCCTTTTTCAATATGATAATTCATATATTTCTCATAATAAATAATGAGCAAAGTTTGTTATTACTTTGATAACCACCCATTACAATTCTAATCAAAGTTCATGCCAGTTTCAAATGGAATAAATTGATACCAATTATCTAATGAATTAGAATAAAAACTGGCCAGGGGGTCAAGCAAGCAAGCGGAGAGAAAAAAAAAAAAAAAAAAAAAAAAAAAAAAAAGAGAGAGAGAGAGAGAGCCAGGTATGAACCTGCCCATGATCCACTGTATTATTTAACAATCTTACAATTTCTGCTCATTATCAAGATATCTCATCATAAACATAGTTAAAATATTAAGAAAGGAGCAAAACAGATTATGAATGATCTATATTTAGAGTTAACAAAGTTTTGAGGACGATATTCCAATTACTGTGAATTGCGTAGGTGTAAGATAGCTAGTAACTCTCAGAATTTTATGAATTTTCTTCTGGGAAGGATACTGTTTGAAGACGGAATATTTCTGCACATCAGTATTGCATTAAAAAAAAAAAAACACTCAGAAATCTATGCATCTATGGAAACACAGGTTATGAGGATTCGTAAAGGAAATGGAACTTTGAGCTATGTAAAGAAATAAAAAAAACCTTGTCATAAATCCAGGAAACTTTTCACTTAAAGCCCACAAACCTGATGAGATTTTTTGCCAACAATTTATAAACCTATTTTTCATACCATATCAGTTCTCCCATCCTTTAAACAACACAAACACACAAACTAACCTGAACAGCCTTTGCGTCAGCGGCAACATATTCAAAAACTTTTTACACAATTTATCTAAAAATGATTAAAGTGTTATTTATCCCTTCTTTATGTCATGGGTACAAATGACACGAGACAAGAAACAAAATGGAATTTATGAACCGAGCTGTGCACCTTTTCAGAAAGCCCAGGTATCTCGCCATAATGAAAAGTTCTGAAATGCAAGACTTAAAAATGACCCTCTTACTTAAGTCCTTGAAACACTTACGTTAAGTACACTCATCATTAATCTTTAAGATTTAAATTAAACCTGAAATTGAGGTTTTTATGAAAAAAAAATTAATAACAATTACCACTGATTACACATTAACTTCAAAAAGAGCATAAACATGTCTGGATTCCGCACATTGAATCACAATCCTTTTACATTAGATAGATATTTCACTACTTACATTACACAATTCATAACAAATTTGATGTTTTTTTGTCATTGACACAAGTGCATACAATTTTACTAGAAATGAAAATGACAGTACCAAAACCTGTACATTTGACATTATAACCTCCTACAATATTCAAATAAGATCATTTATGAAAAATTCTAAAATCTGACAAACCATTGCAAGCAAAAAATTTGAGACTTTTGAGCAAGTTAATAATGGCATAACACAGGACATAATTTTTCATGATTTTGGCTGTCAAGATAAAACCTGCACATACAAGACAGCTGGATCAATAAGCAGACTAAAATCCAAAATATTTACCAGTACAGACTGTCGGTCTTTGACAAGTACAATATATTCAAGCCAACAAATTGAGCTACAGCTCTCAATACACCAGTAAAAGAATGAACAAATTCTGTACATGGGGAATAAAATAACAGTCCAAAAGAACAAGTGATTACTCTAGTTAAGATCAGGATCTACCTCATGTACTCTTTAGCCCTTTTTGTGGTGAGGAATAAATTGGCAAATGCTGATGCTCAAAGAGGAGGGGGGCCAGTGGGAGACTCATCAGCCATATGAGGCGAGTGTCTTTGGTTTTTTTATAACATTTCCAAATTTGGGATAAGAAAGGATCAAGGATGAGGAGTGGGAGATCTGAAATTGGAGGTGAGTATCAGTATAATATATAAGAGAATTTCTCCATAATTAAACCTCATTGGAAAATGTGATCAAAATTCTCCCTTTACTTTTAACAATTAGCATGTTATTCTTCAAGCTATATTCATGCAGCTCCAAAAGTAGAGAGAGAGAGAGAGAGAGAGAGAGAGAGAGAGAGAGAGAGAGAGAGAGAGAGAGAGAGAGAGAGAATTACTTAAAGTACCTGGAAATTAAAGGAACTTCCTTAGATTGAAGAGGCCATTAAAAATGCATCTAGTTTATATCCCATCCATGTTATACATATCACAAATCCACTTATATCTACACAACTTTATGATTCCAAATTCTTCTCCCTCCCTTTACCTAAACAAAACATTTCACATTAAGGTCTTATTGATCCCAGAAATTAACATTTTCATCCAACTATGCAATTTGCTGAAAAAGGCTTTCAATAATCGGTTGCTGCTTGCTGAGGTTGCATTCTAAAACTCCTATTAATGAGAGATCCTTTCTAATATCAGCGACAATAAGGTCAGAAGGAACGTGGAATTAGAGGTGGGGTCAGAAGGAACGTGGAATTAGAGGTGGGATCAAAAGGAACGTGTTAATGCAGGTAGGGTAAGAAGAATGGTGTTAATGCACGTAGGGTCAGAAGGAACGTGCAAGAGCAAATAGGGTCTGAAGGAACGTGTTAATGCAGGTAGGGTCAGCAGGAACGTGCAAGAGCAAATAGGGTCAGAAGGAACGTGTTAATGCAGGTAGGGTCAGAAGGAACATGGAAGTGTAAGTATGATCAAAAGGAGTGTGTAAGTGTAGGTAGGCTAGAAGGAACGTGTAAAATGCATGTAGGGTCAGAAAGAACATGGAATTACAGGTAGGGTCAAAAAGAGTGTGGAATTACAGGTAGGGTCAGAAAGAACATGGAATTACAGGTAGGGTCAGAAAGAACATGGAATTACAGGTACGGTCAAAAAGAACATGGAATTACAGGTAGGGTCAGAGAGAACATGGAATTACAGGTACGGTCAAAAAGTGTGGAATTACAGGTGGGGTCAAAAAGAACATGGAATTACAGGTAGGGTCGAAAAGAGTGTAGAATTACAGGTAAGGTAAAAAAGAACATGGAATTACAGGTATGGTCAGAAAGAACATGGAATTACAGGTATGGTCAGAAAGAACATGGAATTACAGGTAGGGTCAGAAAGAACATGGAATTACAGGTAGGGTCAGAAAGAACATGGAATTACAGGTAGGGTCAAAAAGAGTGTGGAATTACAGGTATGGTCAGAAAGAACATGGAATTACAGGTAGGGTCAGAAAGAACATGGAATTACAGGTAGGGTCAGAAAGAACATGGTATTACAGGTAGGGTAAAAAAGAGTGTGGAATTACAGGTACGGTAAAAAAGAACAGGGAATTACAGGTAGGATCAGAAAGAACATGGAATTACAGGTAGGGTCAGAAGTAACATGCAAGAGCAGCTTGGATCAAAAGAAATGTTGCAATGACCATTAAGCAATGCCTACAATGGATCATTGGAGGCCCACTGTTGGCACTACACCCCTGAAGAGATAATATATTTGATTTCATATCTAGCTTTTCAGTAACAAGTAACATAATCCTATGACCTTTAGTTTCCCCAACTGATGTTTCATAATCTTCTAGATAAATTGACCTATATTTCATTACTTTCTTTACCATATAATCTTTCAGGTTTCATTGGCTAGCCTCTCCAAAGAGAGAGAGAGAGAGAGAGAGAGAGAGAGAGAGAGAGAGAGAGAGAGAGAGAGAGAGAGAGAGAGAGAGAGAGATGCCAACTGTTGTAAAGCATCACAAGATGTCAAAGGGAGGATGGGTAATGAGACAAAATTTAACTAATATTCAAGAAATGTTCACCCATGGTATTGGGACAAAATTTTAGTTATATTTAAGAATGATTCACCCATGGTATTAGGAAGAAATTTGACTAATATTCAAGTATTATTCACCCATGGTATTGGGACAAAAGTTTAGTTATATCTGAAAATTATTCACTCATGGTATTGGGACGAAACTTTAGTTATATCTAAAAATTATTCACTCATGGTATTGGGACGCAATTTTATGATCGTTTAGTACATAGCATAGGAAGAAAAACTTGAGGTGCTACATGTGAACATACCTTGAATTCCACTGATTGAGAATTCCTTTTTAAAGATATCCCCCCAAAACATTAAGCAAATTATTAGAAATATGAATCCTGAATCCACCCAATTTCAAAGATTTTGTCAATTAGATCTTAATTCACAGAGCAATGCAATGTAACTCTGAAGCCTAAAGATTGTCAAGCAAACTGGAACCCTTGAAAACAAGAGTGATAGAAAAAATTAAACAAGGAATGACTTGAATTGGAACAAGAAAACAACCAACGGCATGAAATAACAAATCTAAAGAGCACACAAAACAGCTCCTTAGGTCAAGGTGTGCAGCGGATAACTCCATACACAAGGGATTTCTCTTAATAATTGCTTAGGTAATATAGTGCTCTAAACATAACCCCATAGATCACTTCATTATCCAATGGGTACCAAAGACAAGACAAGTGTTCTAAATAACACTAAAGACGAAAGTGTCCAGAATAACTTCCAAGAACAAGGATCGTGAATAACTGAATGGACAAAGGAATAAGGCAAAAAAATCTCCATAGACAAAGTAGTCCCGAACCAGTGTGCACTACCAAAAAAAAAAAAAAAAATAAATAAATAAAAAAAAAATTTAAAAAAAAATAAATAAAAAAACTGCAAATAAGGGAGGACTCAAAACCGGTAAATCGAATAAGTGTCCCAGATAGATTATTGAATCATAAAATTCCTCGAAAATCTCCATAGATAAAAGATTCCAAGATTAATGCATAGACTAATCAGTATTCCAAATAACCTAAAAGAAATCATGTAGATCCTGGATTTATCCACAATGACTAATGAGTTCCTCAAATAACTCCATAGAACAAGAAATGGTAAGAAGGAAGTTTCAAGCAAATAGGGACTAAGGAGTATATATCTTAAAGCTTGGTAAATCAAGACTTAACAAGTTCTTCAAATAACTCCATAGAACAAGAAATGCTAAGAAGGAATTTTTAAGCAAATCGGAGCTAAGGGGTATAATCCTGAGAGCTTGGTAAATCAAGGCATTACCCAATATCTTTGCTAACAGAAAATTCATAAAACTAAAGGAACTCTGGAAGACAATTTCAAACAAAGTTCCCCACCCCCCATAAAAGCCTGAATACTAAAGAAAGCTATTTATACCTCGAAGTGTCCGAAAATATATCTTTAAAACAGAATTATCTGAAAAAATCTGTAAACAAGGATTACTCACAAACGACTCTACTGAGTAAAGAATGCCCAAAGTAACTCGACAGACCAAAAATCAGACACACAGGATATCAGAATTTACAGCCTCACCAAAAACAAGTCATGGAAAAAATTGAAATATTTTGATCCCAAACTGGCCCCTTCGAAACTGTATGACAGAGGGGTCTAAAATGTCCTCAAGTCAAGCATAATCCTAAAGCTTGAAAAAAGCCATGAAAAACTTTACAAACCTTAGCATGTGAAGGAATATTTTCGATTTGATGTGAAAGACAATCGTTTACATAATTTTCTTTGGATCTTCAGTAGACTTCTGTTAAAGTATCAGACGACAGGTTTTCCGAGAGAATAACTTTCTGTTTAGAACCTTCATATATAATAAGTTACTAACATAAAATTGTTAGCTTAGAAAAATTTACCACCGTATACATAAACCACTCAATTAACAAGGTTTGAATTATGATCTAACCAAATAATGTATACCATGTGCAATTCTACAGATTATTTAACATCATGAGTATACTTCACCTCAGAGCAGAAAAAGTGGAACTAAATTCCCGTTGTTGAAACAATTATTCAAAAAAAATAAAAAGCAGTATCTAAAGTGAGAAATGAAAAATGCATAACAATCCTCATAGGTTTCATGCCATCAAGGTGCATATTGTTAATGATATTAAAAGCTAAGGGGCAACCTTGATGGAAAAGCAGGAAGCTATAAACCCAAGGGCTGCAACAGGCAAAATAGCCCAGTGAGGAAAGGAATAAGGAAACATAGAATAGTGGCCGAGTGTACCTTCAAGCAAGAGAACTTTAACCCAAGACAATTGAAGACCATGGTGCGTAGACTGTGGCACTACCCAAGACTAGAGAAGGATGGTTAGATTTTGGAGTGTCCTTCTCCAAGAAGAGATGCTTATCATAGCTACAGTCTCTCTTCTACCCTTATCAAGAGAGTAGCCACTGAACAATTACATTACAGTGCAAGGGTCACTTGCCTTAGTTAGATAGGCAATGCGCATCACAAGGAACTGGCTATCCTTTGATGCATCTAGCCTAGCCAATGAATCCTCTTGAGGCCCTTTGCATCAATAGGCGTAGGGGGA